>NC_079147.1:38766967-39073374 GCF_945859685.1 Eupeodes corollae
ATTTACACTGATTATTCTAAAGCTTTTGACCAACTTTCTCGTAAAATCACCACGTTTAAGCTAAATGCAATGAGGATTTCTAATCAGTTTATCACATGGATTTTTTCTAATCTTCTAAATATGTCTTATTAAGTTCTTTCTCCAACACTCTCACTTTAAAACAGGAATTTCCCAGGGTAGTCATTTTGGACTTCTACTTTGAATCTTAGCAGCACTCTATAAATCGTGTTCATAGTTTTAAATATCTTGGAGTATTTGTAAATTCTAATCCCGATTTCACGCTGCATATTAATTCAATCGTTGCTAAATCCAACTCTATGTAAGGATTTGTTAAATGTTGGTCTCAATAACACTTTTCAACCCCAGATCACTACCCCCCATCATGAGTACGCATCTCAGGTATGGACTTCCTTTTACAAGATCCACAATAATAGGATAGAGTCTCTTCAACGCAACTTCATACGTTTCGCCATAAAAGGAGAAACGATGATGTGATCTATGTATATAACATACCTCCTCAGATACAGTTTCTTCTAATGCACCCTCTTTCACAATGGAGGGTGAATAATGGTATAGTCTTTATTAACTTTCCATATGAAGTTACTGTAATCATTCCAATTTTTCAAATTGAAAAATTTGACAGTTCTTGACGTTTCAAGGTCCCTAGAGTCGCAATAAAAGATTTGTATAAAGATGTCTGTGCGTGCGTGTGTACGTACGTCCGTACGTTTGCAACATTTTTTTTAGTCGTCCAATGCTCAAAAACCAGAAAAGATATCGACTTCATATAAATTTTAATATACAGATAATAAGTCAGAAAGATGCAAAGAGGGCTCTCAAGAAAATCCCTAGTGCTTTTTTTTCACCATAGCAGTTTAAATAAATGTAAACATTTTCGTTAACCTTAAATATCTTACGAACCAAAAACGCTAGAGACTTCAATTAAATTGTAAATAATATATTGTAACAAGATACCCAACAAGTTTATTTTTCGAAAAAAAAAATCCAATTAACGGTTTTTTTTTTTAAATCAAAAAAACTGACAAAAAAAATGTGTCACCCCCAACATTTTACTACTGAAATATGATTTCATCTCTAAGGCAAATTTGTTCAGCGAAGAATAATGTTTTCGACTCAAATATCTTTTCAAAAACTTCAGATTATATCTTCTAACTTATTTTATCTTATAAAAATATTGTTTTCAACATTCTAAAAATTATGAGAAGATTCGAATAGACAGTTTTTATACAAAAAAAAAACGACTCAAATAACTTTTCAAAAATTTAAAATATTGTCTTCAAACTTTTTTCATTTTACAGAAAATATTGTTTTCGATATTCAGTAATTTTTTTTTTTATAAAAACCCAATAAAATTATAGTGGATACTTATTTTGATACTTTAAGATCTATCAGCTTATTTTTTACATTCTTTCCGCAATAGTGATCAGACAATTCCTGATTTATCCTCAGTTCGACATGTTCTTCCATTATGGGATCAAAGCTTTCACTGAAACATGGTTAAACTTTTTGATCATGAATTCTCATTTTCCAGTAAAGATTCTTAAACACAGGAAATTGAGAAGTTGGTGAAGACTAAATAGATATAAGAATTTTTATCCTGAGAATTGAAATTATTTGCGTTCACATGTCGCTGTAGTTAAAAAATGTATTTGATTTAAATGTCTACATTCCTCCCAAAAGTGAAGCCTCAGCTTTTGTTGAACTCTCTCGGCGAGGCTTACTTAGAAGCATTATTGAGTTCGTCTCAACAGGAGATTCTATTATTAGATTATATTGTCTCCATATTCTATTGACCTTCGCAAAGCTAATTTTCACTAACTTTCTGAACATCTATCTACTTGTGGTATTGAGAATATACCAATTCTAAATGACCTTGACGTTCCTGTTTCATACTTTTCCAATGTATTGGAATCCTGCATAAAAGATTGAATTTGCAAAAACAAAAAATTATCTTTTCAAAAGAAGCTCATTTTGATCTTGGGAATGCAAACAAACAAAATTGTCACATTTGGGGCACAGAAAACCCGCACGCATGCATTGAAAAGCAGGTTCACCCAAAATACGTCGCAAATGAGCAAGAAGTGCCCGTCATAGTCAATTACGATCTTGGACGGGCCTGTTGAACGAATTTTTGTTCACAAAAATTGAAGATTAGGATATTGGCAACATTTGATTTCAATAGGACCGCCGGGCGACGTTACGTGCCACACAGCTGAAGCTACACTCGATGTTTTTTATATGTAGCATTTTCAACAAAAAAAAGAAGTTATTTGCCGGACCCTTTACTTGCAAAGCCTTCCTCAGGTAGGTAGGTAGAAATGGCGATCTCAAGGCAGCCTGAGATCCAATTAGCGCTGTAGTGCGCCGTTTTGATACCAAAAACTGGTTTGACCTTTCATTTAAAGGGAGAGATTTAAAGAGAAGCTTCAAAGCGATTATGTTAGAGCTCTAATCTTTGTCTCAGATAGCTCATCAAGTTCGTGAAAGAATGCTTTTCCAAAGTATTTCATTCTAGTGTTTGCCAAAGCAGGACATTTGCAGAGGAAATGGATTATCGTTTCACTTTCTCTTTGGTCACTACAGCTACGGCAAAAGGTGTTGTAAGAGATACCCAATTTTTCTGCATGAACTCCTATAGGCCAATGTCCGGTACAAACCGCAACAATCCTGGCTATGTCTTGCCTTGGCCGGCCTGCATAGAAGATCGTTTGTACCGGTTTTATTATAGGTCGGCCATATCTTCCTCCACCTTGGTTTGATTCAGTTTGGTAGATAAAAACGATTTTACCCTTCATAGCACCAAGAGGAATGTTTACCATTTCCGCAAGTGAGCTATGAAGGGCCGATCCTTGCCTGGCTAGCTCGTCAGCCCGTTCATTTCCCACGACACCACTATGGCCCGGAACCCAGATTAGGGTGACACCGAGGTTAATATTCAGGCTCGCAAGCTCATCGCGACATTGCTGGACCAATTTAGATGAGGATATGGCCAAGTTAATGGCTTTGACAGCTGCCTGACTGTCTGTAAAGGTAGCCGCATTTCGGTTTTGGTTTTGTTTAAGTATCTTACATGCCTCCCTTATTGCCAGCAGCTCAGCCTGAAAAACGCTAGCAAAGTCAGGAAGCCTAAAGGATTTGGCTACATTTAGGGACTCAGAAAAGATCCCAGAACCAACTCCGCACTCCATCTTTGAACCGTCAGTAAAGATGGTTGTGTCGAAACCGATCGACACGATGTCATCCTCCCAATCTTCTCTGGATGGGAAAATAACCTTAAAACCCTTACTAAGGCTCAAAGTTGGAGTTCAGTAGTCAGTGTCTACTGAGATAATATCTGTGGGAATCAATTTCGTAGTGTTGCTGTGACCATAAGGTTTTGACAACCAGCTGTTTGATTTCTTTAGCCTAATACCGCTGCAGGAAACTATGTATTTAATAAAATGGTCGATTGGTAGAAGATCCAAAATAACGTTTAAGGCGTCCGTTGGGCAAGTACGCATCGCCCCTGTGGTGCCCACGCAAGCTGTTCTCTGAACCTTCTTAAGCTTATCAATATTATAGGCTTTGCTAAGAGCAGCCCACCACATAATCGACCCATATGTTAAGATTGGACGTACTACCGTTGTGTACGTCCATAAAATCATCTTCGACTGAAGTCCCCACTTTTTGCCGAAAGTTTTGCTGCAGGCGTAGAAGGCAACACAGGCCTTATTAACCCGTACTTCAATATTTAGTTTCCAGTTTAGTTTAGGGTCGAGTATAACTCCCAAATATTTTGCACTGCAAGACAATGATAGGATTTGACCGTTGAGTCGAGGTAGCGTGAAGGGCGGTTCTTTAGTTTTGGTGGTAAAGAGCAACAGTTCGGTTTTACTTTGGTTAACTCCTAGTCCACAACTCGTGGCCCAGTTGCTAACTTTCTTCAATGCTGACTCCTTGATTTCACTAATCAATTGCCTCTGTTACAAATGGTCATATTATTTTCAATTATAAAATCAAAAAGTGACTCACCTCGTTCATTGATCACAGAACTTCCCCAAAGGGTATGCCGAGCATTTGCGTCGCCTCCGATCAGAAGGTTTGTCTTTTTGATGTTAGCTTCGGTTAAGATTTTGCACACCTTCTCCGGAGGTGATGGGGCATTATGTGTAGAGTAAAAAGAGCCCAACAGCAAACCCTGTGTATTCTTATCTTCAAATCTGACAACTGTCAGATCGGTAGTGCTAAAATTTGGACATAAGAAACCTTTTAAATGTTTCTTAGCTAAGTTCTGGGATTACCTTGGTCTTGATCTGCTGTTTTATAAAAGAGATATCGTATTGGTTGTCTTGGAGGCCTTGCACTTTTAAGCCGTTTATCCATGGTTCTTGGATAACACCACTGTCGAAGTTTGCCTCCCTAAGGAAAACTCTCAGATTATCTGAAGTGCACTTAGAGTGCTTCAGATTTATCTGGATGACCTTCAGCGCGTTTTTTAATTATTTTTAGCTCCTGAGCTGGGGTACCGGCAACTCGCTGGGATCTCGACTTCGCTTATAATATCGGCAAACTCGACGTTGTCATTCTCTTTGTCGGTGTCTGTTCCCCGACTCTGAGTTTGTATTCGGCCTTTCCGAAAGCCCCTAGACTCTTCTCGCTAGTCATCAGAAGGTAAAAGGCGCTGGTCTTCTGCGGTTCTTCTGCCTTAACTACAGCCCAATCGTGCATAGGGACCAGCGGATTTTGCCTCTGAAGACTGCGGATCAGGTCCTGTCCGCTTGGCTTTATGCCCATGAACGGCAACTAAATGCGAACCTTCAGTTGTCTAAGGATGTCCTTAGCTGGGATAAGCTTGAGCTTCAAGCCCTCCCAGTCATTGCTAACCTTAGCAATGCTTTCACTAAGGAAATCCCTAGAAAACCTGTCCGCACACTTAATTACCCTATACCCCCTGAGCATCTCGCCACTGTTTGTTATAGAGTATAAAAACACCATCTCAGAGAGCTTGCCCTCGATAGAGTTCGACACGTTCAGCAGACCTTTGCTGTTTGTGGAGAGCTCATCCACAACTGCTACGTGGAGGTCATCCCTGACAACCTCACAAAGAGTACGCAGTTGCGCTGCTCCAGAAGATGGTGCTTTCACTGGCTTTGTCCGTTCGTCAAGCTTGCTCTTTTTCTGAGACGTGCAGATCTCTACCTGAGATCTGTTTCGCTTAACGGCTTTTTCTCGGCTGGCCAGAAGGTTGTTGTATTCATCAACTCCTTTGGTCCAGATGAAATTCTTATGCAATTAATTGTAGCTTTTTTGTTTAAAATTAGAAATTTTTGGAATTTGTTTCTTTCCAAAACTAATTTACAACAAATAATTATTGACTAATTGCGTACTTAGTTTTAACAAAATCAAAAAGTGTAGTGCTAACTTGATACCAACATTATATACCAATTTTTGAAAAAAAATCGTAGAGCTGCAAATTTTTAGTTTCCACAACTAATTTACAACAAGTACAATTAACTGAATACTTAGTTTTTTTTTTTTAATTTAGGAAAATGTGGTGCTTATTCAACAGTCGTATTAATTTCAGTACAATTTCAAGATTCTCGAATAATTCATTAATTTACATAAACCTTTTTCCTCATTTCTAATACCGCCAACAAATTTACATCGTGTTTTTCAAAAGTCAAATAAGCAGTTTAAATTTTACATGAAAGAAATTTCAATTGCATTATAATTCTATCGGAATACCGTAAGACATATTTTCACGCTTCCTTTTGCACCCAATTCGATTATAAATTTAACCAAACTTTGATTAATTCAAAAATCCTCAATCTACATAATTACTAAATTCAAAATTATGGTCATATAAGAATCTATAAGTTCTATATGAGGCTAAGCGACGTGTCCTTTTATGATATTTTATAGATTCATTTATACACGGTTAGCAGCAGTTAGCAGTCTTTGGGTGGGTATAAGTTGATATTGTATACAAACATTATAATGCACTCTATGCATCAGTGTCCTTTTAATGCCAGCTTCTAAGCTCATTTAATAATAAAATAATAATATTGTTTGTGCTTTGTTCATTTTCGTTGTCGTTGTCGCCGTCGCTGTCGGTAGGGTGTAGTTCCTAGAAAACTAACAATTTCATATGAATTTCTATACAGGAGCACCTACGCACAAACGAAAACGCGGTGTGTTTATATTGTGTTATCCTGAAACCGCCTCTCGCTATAAAGCGACAACAACGTCCGCGTCGAAAAATATGAAAAGTTAATGAACATTTCTAATTTATTAATTAATTTTAGCCAGACGAGGACGACTATGCGACTTGCTTGCTCCTAAAACATGTTGTGCAAAAAGCCAAAGGACCAAAAGCTGGGGACAGTGTGTTTTGTTGTTATTATTTTTTATGTTTTCTACGAGTACGAGTATTGCGGTTTAAGCAAAGAGCTTCCCAAAAACCCAGGATAAACCGTTTCGCGGTTAAGCGCTCTTGCACTCTTCCTATACCATGAGCACACATAACCATAACCTCTATCTAACATAATGCGACCCCGTTTTTTAGCAGCTAAAAGGATATCTCTGTACATAATATGAGTTGAGAGTATAATCTCTAAGCCAAAAATTGGAGGACATTTAAGCGGATATAGCAAGAGGGAAATATATGCACTTTGTAATCCAAAAGCGGTGGCATGTATCTACATAATCGGTGCAAACATACTTACGTTTCATAATATATTGGATATTATATGCTTCATTGAATTCTGTCCTGAGTTATTTTGCAATTAATTTTCGAGACTTTTCAAAGGATACTCGTCCTTCCGCATGCCTAACCTACACTTTCCACACCAGGATAACCATTTCCTTCCTTCCTCTGATGACACATCACTGCATCAGTTTATGAGTTTAACAATTGTTTATTTTGAAGCCAATTTCAAAAAGATGTTAATCTCTATTACATATATATGCACTTCAAAAAAGGACATCAGGTAATCTATAATCATTCCTTCTGGTTATGCTTTGACCATAAATATTTCCAATATCATAGGCTATATATTTTCTGATATAATTAATTTGGCACTTTAGTTGACCGCAGTAGTGTTGACACTTTACCTGGCCACAACTACAAAGTTACAAAACAACCATTTCTCAGTATCCTTTGAATGTTCATTTTGGCAGCCATAGTGAGACAAAGGTAAGTTAACTTGAGGAAAATTGGTTATATTGTCAAAGTAACAGGTTAATGCAATGCCTGCATTTTGGAAAGACAATTCATTATTGATTATTTTAAAAAAGCATTTCTATGAAAGGGCCTAGAAGGCCTTCTTAATAATTTTCAATCAAAACGGCTTTTGAAAATGTCTAGTTCGTATTTCAATAACAACGAATCCATTCTAGAAAAGCTACGATGAGAATGCCCCAAATCTCATCGTTTTACCTTTCACTAGACGAAAATTATTTATTGCTTTTGTTTCGTCTTCAAACAATCCTTAACAATGTTTTTAAAGCTTGTCGATCTCCTAATAACAAATTTACAAAGTTTCAATTTGTAAATAAATTTATCTATCACGGCCATCCTGCAATATGCAGCGTTTTCGATGCCTTTTATAAGTTTTGGTTCTTATACGCAAAATTGATCTACTTACTTACTTACTTAAGGTTGCGCTACAGTCCGGGGCGGACCTGGGCCTCAACCAACAAGCGTCTCCAGCCAGCTCGGTCCCTAGCTAGCTGTCTCCAGTTTCGCACGCCAAGTTGGTTGAGGTCCTCTCCCACCTGGGTGCGCAACCTGAGTCGCGGTCTTCCTCTACTGCGCCGTCCCTCGGGATTGGATTCGAAGACCTTCCGGGCTGGAGCGTTGATGTCCATCCGCTCTACATGACCTAGTCATCTAAGCCGTTGGACTTTAATTCTGCTTACTAGGTCAGTGTCGCTGTACAGCCCGTACAGTTCGTCGTTATATCTTCTCCTCCATTCTCCATCTATGCGCACGGGACCAAAAATCACCCGAAGAATTTTTCTCTCGAAGCATCCTTAGACGATCTCATCTTGGTGATTTTACATGCTCGAGAGAGGACTTTACTTCTAAATTGCCTTCTAAGTCCAAAGAAGCAGCGATTTGCAAGAGTTATTCTTCGTTTGATTTCAGCGTTGGTGTCGTTGTCTGCATTAATAGCGGTGCCTAGGTAGACAAAGTAATTAACTACCTCAAAGTTATAGCTGTCCAAGGTGACGTTCATCTGCGTATCCGAGTAATTGGATGATTGGAAGATTGTGCCACTTGTGTTGACAGTTGAGCTTTGCACAATTCTTTATAAAACGATGTTCAAGAAGTCGCATGACAGTGCAACGCCTTGTCTAAAACCTTTTTTGACATCAAATGCATGGGTAAGGTCTTTTCCGACCTTGATAGAGCAGCGTGCATTCTCCATCGTCATTCTGCACAAACGGATAAGTTTGACAGGGATGCCAGAACTAGACATTGCTCGGTAAAGCTCTTCCCTATAGATGCTGTCATACGCGGCTTTTCCTGGGTTTTTTCCAAGATCTGCCGTAGTGTGAATATTTGGTCGATAGTGGACTTTTGCTGGTCTGAAGCCACACTGATAAGGACCAATCAGGTTGTTGACGAATGGCTTCAGACGTTCACATATAATACGGCAGAGAGGATCTTATACGCAATGTTAAGGAGACTGATGCCTCTGTAGTTGGCGCAGTTTAGAGGGTCTCCTTTCTTATGTATCGGGCACACTATGCTGAGATTCCACTCATCGGGGATGCGTCGCCTAGGTTGAGTGGTTCTATCTCCCTTACAGCGGAATTCGGTTCCACATCGCCGTTATATAATTTGGAGAAGTGATCTTTCCATATTCTCAGCATCAACTGTGGTTCTACTACGATGTTCCCTTGATCGTCTTTACAGGCTTCGGTTCGTGGCTGGTACCCTTGGGAGTTTTTTTTTACCTTTTGGTAAAATTTACGAACCTCATTCCTGTTGTGACATCCCTCTATCTCCTCGATAGTGCGCTTCTCATGCTCTCTTTTTTCCGTCTAAGAAGCCGGTGTTCCTCTCTCCTCTTCTGCTCGTAGAGCTCGCGAGCAGCTCTAGTCCTTTTGTGCAGCACCGTTTTGTATGCCTCTTGTTTCGCTGCGTGAGCTTGCCGGCATTCGTCGTCAAACCAGGGGTTTCGCTGTGGTGGCCGTGTGAAACCTAGCACTTCAGAGGCGGCATCTCTGATGGCTGCAAGGCTATGTTGCCACTGGTTTTCAATTCTTAATGCAGGAAGCATAGGACTCCTTAAGAGGTTATTGGAGACTCGATCGGAAAAGGACATGGCAGTATCTTGCGATTGTAGCTGTCTAACGTCGAATCTTCTCACAGTACTTCCTTGTTTTGGCTTGGATCGGGATATCCGTAGCCGTACCTTGGCTACAACGAGGTAGTGGTCCGAGTCAATGTTGGCCTCTCGGAATGTTCGGATATCCTGGATACTGGAGAAGTGTCGTGCGTCGATCGCAATGTGGTCAATCTGGTTGACGCTTGATTGATCAGGAGATTTCCATGTCCCCTTGTGGATATTGAGATGCGTGAACTGCGTACTAGCTACCAGAACGTCTCGCCCCGCAGCGAAATCGACCAGCCTGAATCCGTTGTCGGAGGTGGTGTCGTGCAGGTTTTATCTACCGATTGTGCCACCAAAGATGTCTTCTCTTCCTAGCTTGGCATTAAAATCTCCTAAGACAATTTTAATGTCATAGCCAGGGCACTGCTCATATGTCTTGTCTAAGAGCTCGAAGAATATGTCTTTGGTGTCTTCATCTTTCTCCTCTGTTGGGGCATGCGCGCATATTAGGCTTATGTTGGCGAATTTAGCCTTGATGCGGATTGTCGTGATGCGCTCGCTCACACTGTTGAAACTCAAGACTTTTTGCCTGAGCCTAGTTCCAACAACAAATCCACACCCAAATATACGCTGTCTTTGTTCTCGGTAGCAGTCGCCGTAGTAGATATCGCAGTCATTTAGTTTGCGTTTGCCCCGTCCGTATCCGAGGCTTGTTGTTGCTTCGAAACTATGATGTTTTTACGTGGCCAGGAAGTCACCCCGACGGCACAACCCCCAACCTGGAGGGCCAGATCCTTAGTATAACTCCAAGGAAGGGGAGCCGGATGAACCGCTCCTTATAGGCCTGGGCTCCGAATATGTCGAAGAAGCCCTATAAGGTGTTCACTAAGTAGTTCGACCTTACTGGAACTGTAGACGCCACCGTTGATTCTATCTCGAGAATTCGTCCGCTGCCGCCTGGATAAGGAGAGGTGCCTTAGTGGAAACACCTCTCCCCCCCCTCTCTCGTTTGCTGGCCCCAACAACTTTCCACTGGGGTTGGAACCCAATCTCCAGTTGAGGTACTAGGCACCCGATGTTCACCGCGGGGAGGTGAGAGTAGGAGTTAATAGACAGAGGTGGGTTTTGAGAAAAACCTGTGGACGCTTGTGTCCTCTTGAATGCACATGTCTACCATTTGAACATCGCAAAATTGATCATTTTAAATTAATAAGTTTAACATTTATTTTGAATTCGATTTAATATATCAAAAAGTTATATTGAATCAACATTAAGGTTAATATGTAATTTTGAATATCAAAAATTATAAGCATTAAACAAATAAAAGAAAATGTTACAAAACAAGGACTAATAATAGTTTTTTCAGCAATTTGAATCAATACAAACAATATTAAATTGCATTCAGGCATAATCATCCCAAATATTCACATTCCCAGTTTGTTTTTAAATCGTTCCAGAATCTTATTATGCAATAACAACATTTTATCATTAACAAAATAAAGAAAGAAGAATCAAGATTTAATACTAAAGCTTGAACATATTCACCATTGAGAACAACTACAACTTTAAGCTTGTCTATTGTACCCATAACTTCAAAAGTTACAATTGCTCAGAGGCAATCTTAAGCGAAAAAAAACGAAACATATTATAACTCAATCAGATCACCAATTTCTCAATTTAGCATTTAAATAAAATTACCTATAAATCTAGTGATCAACATCATCTTGTACCGGTCCAAAGGTAATATTTGTATCACTTCAAATACTCCTTGGTATTGAACATCTAACTTCTGAATCTGATTGCTTTTATAAACAACTTTCGTTCCTATTTCTAGCCGTGTTGGCTTAGTTTTATTTCGATCAAATCTAACCTTCATTTCAGTTGGATTTTCTTTAATACTTTTATCGGCTAATTCTCTAATCGAAATAATATTATCATACTCGGATTAAAAATTTAATTAAACAAATAAAATCCCAACTTGTGGTCTTCTGTCATTTATTCCTGTTAGTATTTTTAAAGGTGATAACTTTGTTGTCTAATTTATTGTTGTGTTCAACGTCAGTTGTATTCGACTAAGGTAAGTTGTCCATTCTATGATTATATAGAAATTATTTCTTAAAATATTTGCAACCGTGTCAACATATCGTTCTACTTGACCATTTCAATTCCATATGATAAACACATTTTCTTAAAGCCATCACTTGTTAAATTTGTCCCTTTCTCATTGATAATTTTCAAATGCCATCCAAAAAAATCTGTAATACATTATATTGTATCTGAGCTTGCAACGTTTGCAAAATTTGTACATAACGATCAACTCCTTCAGATTTTGGAGCAAAAAGACCCACAGAAATACATAAATTACACATTATTCGCTACATGTTCCGACTTTCCTTGCCAACCACGGCTTCCAAAAATGTTCTCTCATTTTCAAAACAGTTTTTTTTTCCAACCTATAGGGAAATTACTTTTATCTTTTCAGTATAAAAGCCTTTCGACTATAGTGTACTTTAAAATAACTTCTGTATATTTTTCTCTTTTGTTTGATTCATAATCAATTGCCATAGAATATGTTTTGTTCTACACGCAACCAGTTATATGTTAAACTTGAAAGCCTTGAACAGGTTTTTGTGGGTGGATTTTTACTTAGATAATCGACATGTTGAACCATTATCCCCTTGCGAAAAATCAAATACTTACTTAAGGTGGCGCTACAGTCCTGTAACTTCTCCATCTAGCTCGGTCCCTAGCTAGATGTCACCAGTTTCGCGCTCCAAGTTGGTCGAGGTCACCTTCCACCTGTGCTCGCCACCTGATCCGCGGTTTTCCTCTACTGCGCTGTCCTGTGAGTGCGGATTCGAAGACTTTCGGGCCGGAGCATTGGTTTCCAAGCGCTCTACGTGACCCAGCCATCTTAGTCGTTGGAATTTTACCCTTCTGGCTCGTCGTTTCATCTTCTCCTTCACTCCCCTTCGATGCATATTGGACCGTAGATCACAAGAAGAACTTTTCTCTCGAACCGAACCAAGGTGCTTTCAACTGCTTTTGTCATAGTTTATGCCATCTAAGTCGGGAGGACGGGATTGTTGGCTTTCTTCGCCTATGTTGAATGGGTCATCCTGCCTGACAGCAGAATTCGGTTCGTCATCGCCGTTATACAGTCTGCAGAAGTGGTCCTTCCATATCCTGAGCATTGACTGCGGTATCGCTATGGTGTTTCCACTTTCGTCTTTGCAGCCTTCGGTTCTAGGTTTATGTACCTGTGAATTTCGTTTTACCTGTTCATAAAGCTTTCTAACTTCATTCCTGCTTTTAAACCTCTCAACATCTTCGACTTCACGCTTCTCATGCCCTCTCTTTTTCCTTCTGAGAAGTCGGCGTTCATCTCGCCTCTTCTGCTCATAGAGCTCATGAGCAGCTCTCGTCCTTTTATGCAGCGCCGCTTTGCGTGCCTGTTGTTTGGCTGCATTTGCCTGCCGACTTTCCTCATAAAACCAGGTATTCCTTGTTGGTGGCTGCTTGAAACCCAGCACATCAAAGGCGGCATCTCTAATTGCATCTTGGCAATGTTACCACTGGTTTTCGATATATTGTGTTGGCGGCAGAGAACTTTGAGAGAGGTTACTTGTGACTCGGTCGGAAAAGGATTTGGCGATCTCTGGTGATTGTAGCCGTTTGACGTTGTTCCTTATCAAAGCACCTCCCTGTTTTGCCTTGGGTCTGGAAATCCGACTATTTTAATAATGTATCTAGGGCACACTCATATGTTTTGTCCAGGAGCTCGAAAAACATAATTTTGGTGTTGCCGTCTTTCTCTTCTGTGAGGGCGTGCGCGCATATCAGGCTAATTTTGCCGAATATAGCCTTGATGCGTATGGGTATGAGGCGCTCATTGATGCACCTTTAGCTCAAGACTTCTTGCCTAAGTCTGGTTCCAGTGACGAAACCGCATCCAAATAAGAGCTGTTGGTTTTCGTATTAGCAGTTACCATAGTAAGTATCGCAGTTTTTCATCCTCGTTTTGCCCGGCCCATCCCATCGTATTTCCTGGATGGCCGTGATATCTGCTTTATAGCGGTCTGGGGCCTCCGCTAATTCTTTAGCCGCACGTTGTCTGTTAAGGGACCTAACATTCCACCTGCATATCCGAAGTTCGTTGCCCTTTATTCGTTTGCGTTGGTTGTCAACAGTAAATCCGTCCGTATCCGAGGCTTGTTGGTGCTTCGCAACTATGAAAGCTCTTACGTGGTCAGGAAGTCATACCGACGGCACAACCCCCAACCTGAAGGGCCAGATCCTTAGTATAACTACAAGGATGGGGAGCCGGATAAAACCGCTCTTTATAGGCCTGGGCTCCGAATAAGTCAGAGAAGCCCTATTAGGTGTTCACTAAGTAGTTCAACCTTACTGGAACTTTAGACGCCTCCGCTGCCGTCTGGATAAGGAGAGGTGCCTTAGTGGAAACACCTCTCCCCACCTCTCTCGTTTGCCGCCCCCAACAACCTGTGGACGCTTGTGTTCTCTTGAATGCACATGTCTACCATTTGAACATCATGAAGAAGAAAACCTACCCATTGATAATGCAGAAACCACATTTTTCAAACCAGGCCTTAGCTCTTCCCAATAATGCAGATGGTATTCGTGGTATAGTTTCAAAATCTTCTAAACTGTCTCGCGTAAGCCCTAAATCAACATCCTCTCACCATTTCTTATTATCTACTCGCAAACGATCACAGTATAAGACAGGATTATTATTTTTTTGTCAATCATTGCGATGTCGTCAGCTCCAGCAGCTTTGTTTGACTTTAGATATAGCTATCTTCACTTCATCTAGGACAGGTAGGAGGAATTGTTGATCTGCGTCGCCTAGGTTGAGTGGTTCTATCTCCCTTATAGCGGAATTCGGTTCGATATCGCCGTTATATAATTTGGAGAAATGCTCTTTCCATATTCTCAACATAGACTACGGTTCCGCTACAATGTTTCCCTGATCGTCTTTACAGGCTTCGGTTCGTGGCTGGTACCCTTGGGAGGTTTATTTTACCTTTTGGTAAAATTTTAGGAACCTCATTCCTGTTGTGACCTTTATCTTCTCGATCGCGCGCTTCTCAGGGGTTTCGCTGTGGTTTCCGTGTGAAACCTAGCACTTCAGAGGCAGCATAGGACTCCTTAAGAGGTTATTATCTTGCGAATGTAGTCGTCTAACATCGAATCTTCTCACAGTACTTCCTAGTTTTGGCTTGGGTCGGGATATTCGTAGCCGTACCTTGGCTACAACGAGGTAGTGGTCCGAGCCAATGTTGGCCTCTCGGAATGTTCGGATATCCTGGATACTGGAGAAGTGTCGTGCGTCGATCGCAATGTGGTTAATCTGGTTGACGGTTGATTGATCAGGAGATTTCCATGTCCCCTTGTTTATATTAAGATGTTTGAACTGCGTACTAGCTACCAGAACGTCTCGCCCCGCAGCGAAATCGATCAACCTGAATCCGTTGTCGGAAGTGGTGTCGTGCAGGTTGTATCTACCGATTGTGCCACCAAAGACGTCTTTTCTTCTTGGCTTTTCATTAAAATCTCCTAAGACAGTTTTAATGTCATAGCCAGGGCACTACTCATATGTCTTGTCCAAGAGCTTAAAAAATATGTCTTTGGTGTCTTCATCTTTCTCCCCTGTTGGGGCATGCTCGCATATTAGGCTTATGTTGGCGAATTTAGCCTTGATGCGGATTGTCGTGATACTCACGCTGTTGAAACTCAAGACTTTTTGCCTGAGCCAAGTTCCAAAAGAAAATCCACACCCAAATAGACGCTGTCTTTGTTCTCTGTAGTAGTCGCCGTAGTAAATATATATCGCAGTCTTTTAGTTTGCGTTTGCCCGGTCCATCCCATCGCACTTCTTGGATGGCGGTAATATCTGCCTTGCAGCCGTTTAGGGCTTCCGCTAATTCTTGGCCTGTTAAGTGTCCTAACATTACACGTACAGATCCGAAGTTCGTTTTCCTTATTTCGTTTTCTTGGGTTATCAACAGTGAATCCGTCCGTATCCGAGGCTTGTTGGTAATTCGCAACTAAAGATATTTTTTACGTGACCAGGAAGTCACCCCGACATCACAACCCCCCAACCTGGAGTGCCAGATCCTAAGTATAAATCCAAGAACGGGGAGTCGGATAAACCGCTCCTTAGAGGCCTATGCACCGAATATGACGAACAAGCCCTATAAGGTGTTCAATAAGTAGTTCAACCTTACTGGAACTGTAGACGCCACTGTTGGTTCCATCTCGAGAATTCGTCCGCCGCCACCTGGATAAGGAGAGGTGCCTTAGCGGAAACACCTCTCCCCCCTCTCTCGTTTGCTGCCCCCAACAACTTTCCACTGGGGTTAGAACCCAATCTCCAGTTGAGGTACTAGGCACATGTTCACCGCAGGAAGGTGAAAGTAGGAGTTGATAGACAGGGTCTCAAACGATTGCAAACAATTAATATACTATTATAGCGAAATGATTGGAGAACTTATTATAGCAATCTTTAATGGTTCAAATGATTAGTGATTTTAAAATTTGAAGCCTCACTCAATCTTTAGGTACAAAATTTCATTCCCAATACAGTGCAAGCCTGCTGGGGGGTCATATTTGTTGAGACTTAGGTCTTTTTAGTCATCTTAAATAAAATATAGGTAAGTTGCTCACGGATGGCTCAAGACTTAGACGATTTAATCACAGTTTTGAAAACACCATTTGACATCATCAAGGTCTTATTTCATAAAAGTTGACAGGTAGCATTTCTGCAAAATTTGTCTTAATTGTCTGACAAATCTGTTTTTAAGAAAATATTGACAGGTGACAAATTTGTAAGAAAATGCAAAACATCTGCATGCTCATTTTTTAGCATCCAGAGAGTAAGTTCTCCTTGTCTGGAGACTATATTTCGTGGGTTTTCTCCGATACGAAATTTGTCTTTAAATGCCCCGGACTCCAGCGCGCCTCCTCGGAGACCCAATTGAGAATCGTAAGAACTTTCGCTTGCACTGTCAACATTTGACAATAACTGTGTTTCCTTTCGCAACTGTCAATGGAATACTGAAAAATATGTAAATTGTCAGTCCCAATTTGTCGTAAAATTCATGACATTTGTGGAAAAATACTTGACAATTCATTGTCATGACAATTTCTATGTGAAACAAAGAGATGACAATTGTCGGGTATATTTCTACAATACTGCTAAATTGTAAAATTGTTTATGGAACAGATTGTGATAATTGTCAAATTGTAAGGTACCAAATTGTCACATGTTGGAATTATCAATGCTTATGAAATAATCCCTTAGATGTCTAATAAACCAATTTCCAAAGATTATCCAAAATCCATGTCTTTAATTCCAATAACTAAAGCACCAGGTGCGGTAAGATGGAAATGCAATTCGTCAGTCAAGGTTCTAAGGTTAAATCTGCGAAAGCATAACATAGCAGATATTTAAGTATAGTAAAACAATTTTCTAAAGCTGCTGAGATTGATGGGGAGTTAGGTTTACTGAATCACAATTTCCGCTGAAGCAAACATATTTGCATATGAAACAGTCTTATTGTCAAAATACCAGATTGCCCTGTATTTGCATAATATTCGCATTCGATGACATAAGCCACGCCCCCTCTCGATTTGCGCCCTAGCATGTATTTCCACTGAACAAAGCTCATGATGGTCATTTCAGGTATATAAAATAAAACATTGATTAAAAAGCTCAATGGTTTCAGCAAATAATTTATAAATAATTCATCTCAGTCTACTTAATCATTCTTTATTAAAATCATGTTTTTGTTTTTTAAAATGATTAAAAAACAAAAGCTGCTTTGAAATTCAATTCACCGGATACGATTTGAATATTATTCAAAAACAACAACAAAAAAATGTATAAAAATAGAAAACAAAAAGAGATTAACTATTGTGGATACGCTCATACATATATCCTGTATAACTGTGTATAGGTACTTATTGAAAAACAATTTTAAGTCAACAGCTCTTTATGATTGTTCAGGATTCCGCAGATCCAAATAAAAAAACCATCCCATTTCGATTGCGATTTCAATTTCAATCCCTGTTTCTGTCCGTCCCTGGCTCTATCCCGATTCCAGCTCAACGATCCCACAAACTTTACAAACCTAATTTCATGAATATATTTATTTAATTGCCATAATCGCATTTGTTGAGAGCAGCTTTTTGGTTTGGAATTCTGTTTAAAAGAAAAAAGGATACGGACGACAGCAGTGGACAGTGAGTAGAAGAGACGGAGGTGAAGGCTTTACCGGGCGTCCACCACCAATTTTGCCCACAAAAGCACTCGTTCGTATGCTAATTACTTGCATGTCATAACAATATTGGGACTTCCATTAAAAAGGATTTGCAAAACAAAAACCCATAAAAACGAATACGTGCACGCAATTTGTTAAATACGAACCCGATACAATAAATACAACAACAAAAAATTATAATATATAAAAATTAAAAAAAAGAAAACAAACAAATAAAATAAAACAAGGACGAAGGAAAAAAAAGCTATGCACTTCATCACCAATCGAGCTGAAATAGGATAATGCGATGGTTATTTATGTTTATTATTTAATTTTTGTTGAACTTTTTAACAATTTATTGGAAAATGCATCGGTTTGGATTTTGTTTTTTTGTTCAGCTTTTTGATTTGCTTAATTTGTCCTTTCAGAATTCAGATAGGTTTGAAAATTGGACTTATTCCCAGCTTTTAAACGCAATTAAACGGATATGGCAATGGCAAGTCGTCCATTTGGGGGATTTATAAGAGATGGATATGCGATATGGATAATTCGCACTAAAAACACAAAGTCACGCATTGTTGTTGTTGGTGTTGTTTTTTTTCGACACATTTGCTGAATATTTACGAGAAGTTAGCAGATATGGAGGCATTTGGTAGTTTAATTTTATTTCTTTCCGAAAGGATAATAACAATAATAATTGTTATTAATTGTTATTATTTAGGGCACATAACTTACCAAAATGGATGAAATTAAGTTTATAGAGGGATAAAAGACGTGTGATAGTGAGCTTAATGGTAATGTGGGAACTCGAAAGTGACTGCTGTTCAAACCGGGGTAATCAAAACAATGGCTTGACATTGATAGTAGTAATAACATTTTATTGTAGCTATATTCAAATTAAGTATGAGTTTTAGAACATTATTGATTAGAATCAAAAAACAAACGGATATATTTATATTATAGTCACAAATAGCATATTTTTCGCTTATGCAATCAATTTTTTTTTTGCAATCGGAATAGAACTTACTTAATCACATATTTAAAATGGCTCAACAGTCTGGAACGGACCTGGATATCAACGAACCTGCGCCTCCAGCCAACTCGGTTAATTAAAGTGTTTTCCCTTCTGCGTGTGCCGTCTAAAACGCGGTCTTCCTCTACTGAAACGTCCTCAGGATCCGAGAGGAAGCGTTGATGTCCAACCATCTAAGTCGTTGGACTTGAATCAGTGTCGCTGTACAGCCTAAACAGTTTGTCGATGTACCTTTTAATTCTCTCTCCATCTATGCGAACGTGACTAAAAATCAACCGGATACTTTTTAAGTCAAAGGGTCCTTAGACGTTCTCATTCTGCCATGACAAGGTCCAAGCCTCAGCGCCATATATATGAATCGGAATTATTTTGACTTAAGTTGCTCGAGAGGAGGACTTTACTTATCAATTGTCTTCTTAGTAAAAAGAAGCATGGATTTACAAGAGATATTCTCCGTTTGATTTTTAGGCTGATTCCGTTGTCTGAATTTAGAACGCTGCATTAATAGGCAAAGCCCTTATAGTCCTACTTTAAATTTATAGCCGTCCATGGTGAGTTTTTGTCGAAGAAAACTCAATGCAGGTGATAATAGGTTATAGTGTAATTTAACAACCTTGCTACCGAGTGGCACTTGTATCATGGACTTAAAATCTCCCAATTCTCGGTGTGCCTTCTTAAAGAACCATTACAAATGTACGTCTTTATATTGAAAACACCATAATATTTCTGATATGTTGCAAGAAATTTTTCTCCCAGTCTTTGATCAAAGTTTGGCTAGACCTCCCGTCTCTAAGCTACTGCTCCAGTTAATAAATTAAGTCTCTTGGATAGTATTTAAAAAGCGTTCAAAATTATTTGTGACAAAAACATTAAGAATATTTAGACAATACTAAAATCTATCGGGGTGTTTTTGAGTGGCGTTACCACTCTGAAACTCCGGTTTCTTATAAACAATATTTTTCCAGACAAAACTAAGTTAAAAAATCCCTGCCCAAAAATATCAATTAATTGAATTCTTGACTGAATGCACTACGTCGAGTTTTCGACTATTTTTCTCTGAACCTGTTAATTCTACTAAAAAATCATTATAATCTTTGTTGTATACAAACTAATATTACAATGGGTTATTACCTGTTTTTTAAAAAAACAACTTATTGTTTTATTAATTTGGCCCCTTTCTCCATTTTTGTTTGCTCCGGTCCAAAATAAGAGGACTTTGTGGGGAATTTAAGAACGTACATATAAGTTTGTGCTTAATTTGTGTAATGTCGTTCTTAGAATATGCCTAATTCCAAACTTTGACGTGCATCAATATCCTCTGTTGTCCTGAGGCCACTCATTGGTTCCTCAAATCACCAAATGGTACGGACATACAGTCTAATTATTTGTATTCTTTTTATTTTTTAGCTTTATTTCCAGCATTTTGAAATATAGAATTTTTATAACCAGAATTTTGAAATACAGGATTTTGAGAAGCAAAAATATTGATATTTTGATCCATAAAGTATTTCGACCCCAACCCATAAACTACATTAAGATCATTTAAGTTGAACAGAGTCAGTGAAGGAAGAACTTACCTTGCATATTTTCATATAATTCGAAAAAAAAAAAACAAAACGACTGGGTAGTACGAACTTGATCATTTATCCAAAGAGACTGTTTAAAACTAATTCCTGTATTGTAACAATTAAAAATTTACTTACGTATGTATGTAATTTGAGAATATTTTTGAAAATCGTTAGTGCAGGGGATGTACAGTGAGACAGACGGACGTATCATCATATAGTCATGTTTGATTAAAATTCCGTGTTCGATTTTTTTAAAAAAATGCAACACTTGCCGCATTATGTGAACATCTGAAGCCATTCGTCAACAACCTGATTGGTCCTTATCAGTGTGGCTTCAGACCAGGAAAGTCCACTATCGAGCAAATATTCACACTACGGCAGATCTTGGAAGAAACCCAGGAGCTTAAAATCGATACCCACCATCTCTTTATCGATTTTAAAGCCGCGTATGACAGCATCTATAGGGAAGAGCTCTACCGAGCAATGTCTAGTTTTGGCATCCCTGTCAAACTTATCCGTTTGTGCAGAATGACGATGGAGAATGCACGCTGCTCTATCAAGTTCGGAAAAGATCGTACCGATGAATTTGATGTCAAAAAAGGTTTTAGATAAGGCGATACACTGTCATGCGACTTCTTCAACATCGTTCTGGAAAGAATTGTGCAAAACTCAATCGTCAACACTAGAGGCACAATCTTTCAAAGGTCCATCCAATTACTCGGATACGCAGATGATATTGACATAATTGGAAGATCAAAGCGTGATGTCAGTGGAGCGTTTTTGGAGGATTGCGACGGAAGCGAAGAAAATGATTTTAGTGGTCAATGAGGGCAAGACCAAGTATATGCTGCCATCAAAAAAGAACATTGAAGGACGACGACATTGAACAACTCTTCCAAATCGCTGCTTCTTTGAAATTAGGAGGCCAGTCCTCGTTTATGACGCTGAGGCCTGGACAATTTCAAAGAAAGATGAGAGCGTCTTAGGATGCTTCTAGTTAAACATTCTTCATGTGATTGGTCCCGCTTGTAAGGTCTTCGAATCAAATACCCAGGGCGCACGCAGATGAGTGAAGACCTTAATGAATTTGGCGTGTGAAACTGTAGAGACAGCTAGGTACGGACCGAACTGGCTGGAGACGCATGTTGGTTAAAGCCGAGGTTCCCCCCAGTAAGTAAGTGACAAATTGCATCGCTTTGCAAGCGTGGTCAGGAAAAAGTTTAATTTCTTGTTGTATGTTACCAGTTTCGCGCCCCAAGTTCTTGTCTTATTCCTTTCAGAGCAATTCATACTTAGGGACTTAGGTGGTAAACAGTACCCTTAGAATGCCGATCACCAGTTAAAATACTGGCAGTAATGCATAGCAACATTTTATCGGACAATTTAACTCTAATAACAGCGCTTTTTGAAATATCTATCAAAGCCCAACATCGGCAGTACTTAAAAACTACAGAGATTCCTTCTTTAGCCGTACAACGTGAATGGGAAATACTTTATTGCGCTCTATATATCCTTTCATTATAATGTTCGAACTAATAGAAACTGTTAAAGCTATGGAAGGAAGTAGAAAGCGAGATCCGCGGAAGTTTTAACAATCCATCCGAAACATGTTGTCTGATCAAAGAGTGCTGCAATTATAGGGTTATAATGTTCTTGAGTTCAACCCATAAGATATCCCCTCTATCCTACAAGATCAACCCATAAAATATCCCCTCTATCCTACAAGATCGAATATACCAGTACGCGTAAACTTTTATAGGCAAATGTAAGAATGGTTTCAGACCAGACAACAACTAATAAACAAAAAAGAGCTTTAAAAATGATAGGCGATAGAACTATAACCGAAACAATTACATCACTTGAACACCGCCGCAATGTTTGATGCCTTTCGTTGTTCTACCGATATTTTTATAAACAGTGCTTCTATCGAATTAGCCAGTTGCATTCCCTCCCTAAAACAATTCAGCCGTAATACTCGTATTTCTAGGTATGCACATCAGTTTAAGATTGAGCTCAATTTCGGACGTACTGTCAAGTATAGAGATTGTTTTTTTAACCGCACATTGAGAATGTGGAATGCTTTACCCAGCTCTGTTTTTCCCTTTCATTTTGATATTCAAAACTTTAAGACCAATGTGCATCGGTATCTCCTCTTTAATCCTTCCCTATTTTCCTAACGCTCGCACTGTGTTTAAACATTAAGCATGTTAAGGGTATTAATAACCCCTTGAGTACCCGTTTAAAAAAAAAAACCCTTCAAAAAATCTTTGAAAATAAAGCAGTGCTGAGCCCCTGTAACATTCTCCAGAAGGACAACCGTGAATAACTTCACACAACCACTAGCTTACGCAGATGACATTGACATCTTTGGAAGAAAGCAATAAGTTGTATAAAACTCATTTACCTAGATTGAGTGAGTGGTGGCACGGTGGCATCTTCTGCTGGAAACATTTAAAATCCTACAGCAAGAAAGGTATAGTTCAATAAGAATTTGAAGTGTTCCTATCATTCATCTACCAGTCAATAGTAGCAGCATATAATAATTTAGAAGATACAGTTCACAGGTACCTACTTAAAGTCAACGAGGCTTTCTAAGTTTACTCTATTAGATTATGATCCTACCAATACTTACTTATATTCACGAGACTTAAGTGCTCATTCAAAGCCATCTTTACTCCTTATTCGATTTCGAAAGAAAAGTTGTCCCTATTTGTGAGAAAGTACAATTCCGGAGGAGTAATATTCATAAGTTGTAGGACCCTTGGCGTGACGGTTAGTGCGTAGGACTGTCATGTCATAGGTATTGGGTTCAATCCCTGTCTGTGGCATCTAAATTTTTGTAAGGGTAGATACTAGATACTTACTGCTTCTTGAGACGAATTGGCAAATTGACCAAAAGATACAGTTGTGTTTCTCTAATTCGGATTTGGCATAAGAACTGTGGGTCCCCACCATTCCTGTGATTACTCGCACACAGGAATGGTCGAGAGTCGTAAGTCACTATACCCTGGCTATCTTCGAAATGTTGCGCCATCCAATTTAATGTATCTTAACATGAAATAAGTTGTTTGATATATATCGTGAAGTTGCTATAAATACAAAGATAAAGCTTGGTAGATTCCGGTAGCGAAGAAGAAATCATCCGAGAAGTCCTTTTCAGTACAGAATACATCATCCGCTGAAAGGATGATACGAAACTGGATGGTGGCGTTGAAATTCTTCCATTTTATTGAATTTTGAAACTGGAATTTGCATTCCAGGCCCTCCCTTAACAACCTTCCGTAGAATAAGCCTACCCTTCTTACAAAAGTTCTGTTGAAAATTCTTTTCCGTGTGTCACATAACCCAGCAGAAATATAAATGTTCGTAACTTCCTTGAACATTTTAACAATAATAATGAAGAGAATATTATTATTATACAAAATGTATACCGCAACAATTCAAGTTAATAAATCTTACCAAATAATTGCAAATCAATATTCCCAAAAAAGCCACACACTCTATGAGAGCACGCAGTCCTTAAATCCCCATATAAAGTTTATATCACGGTTCTATAATTGAAAATTAAGTGTCAATGGCGTCAAGAAACATTGCTCTCCAACCTTATTATAATTTTTATGTTCAAACATAAACCTACGCTATGTATGGATGTTTTCATATACATAAACATTAAACATACACAACGACAACACTTATAAGCAAATATATGCGATACCCCAATTTAATTTAATTTATTTTCGAGGAATTATTATTCTTCGGTTGTTTGGTTTCTTGCACTGCGCCTCGGCTGCTATCGGGCGATATGAGACGAAGGATGTTATATGGCGTCGCTCGTTGTGTAGACTTATGGCGTGGAGCGACGTTGCTCGAAGCGGTGTGGTGCCGAAGCTGATATCGGAAGTGGAAGTAGAACCGACATCACCAAAACAACCCACAAAAAATTATGCATTACGACTTTAGTGGCCATAAACATGTTCCCTTTGGGTTGCCTCCACAATTCCAATACCAGGACCAACAGCAGCAGCACCACCAAACCAACAACCTCATAATCGAATCTTTCCCATTGAAGCCCATACCCTAACCCAAACCCAAACCCAAACCCAAACCGAAGCCCACAAGCCCAATACCGACGAAGCTGGGTCATAAAACCTTCGATACTTTCGAAAGGATTAATTGGTATTTGCAATTAAGTTTGCCCATAAATTTCACCGTTGTACGCGACAATGAGGCAGCCTTGGCGTTCGTTGGCATCGCGATTGGGCCATCGCATCATACTCATATCGGAGGTGCAGGGTTTTTGGGGTTTTGTATTGTGCAAAGGCGTTTGTCCGCATTCGATAAACCCGGCAATGCCTCGAAGCTGCGATTTTTGTTTCCGACAACAACGACAACGACAACGGACGTACGACGACGACAGACGCACGCAACGGTCGACGCTCGACGGTCAACATTCACGGTCGGTGTCGGCGTCGTCATCGCGTCGACCGTTAACGTCGTCGTCGTTTTTTTGCACATTTCCCGTGTTGACTTTTCATTTGTGTTGGCTTAAAAGGAAGTAATTCCAATGTGGCATGACCCGAAGTGAGATGCCTTTTTGGCTTAAGCTTCGGCCCACCCCAAAGCTTGTGGCAACGACAAAAAAAAAAACTGTTCTCCTTCTGATAAAGTAGTCCTCGTTCATTTTAATCTGCGATTGCAAACAGAGCTGACGAGGGATGACCAAGCAGGATACCAATCCCAATACCAGTACCATCAGAACAGAACCACTCAACTCGACCATTTTCGGACCAGTTCAATACGGTTTGGTTAAGGGATGATGATCTGCTGGCAATGAAAGTGATGGGCTTTGTCATTGGTTAATGGAGGGGTTCCATCTGTGTGTGTGTTTTTTCTTTATATTGTTGTTGTTGTTTTATATAAGCGCGTTCAATGTTATTCACGCACGGGATTTAAGATTTATGTTACATATTTTACTTGGCAATAAATTTTGGGCTTTTAATATTCCCAAAAAATAAATTTATTATTTTATATTCTGTGATAAATGGGATCTGAGCGTAAATGTTAATATTTTTGTTTCTTTTCCTGACAACCGAAACGAAACGAACCCAACCAAATATGTATTATATGTGGATTGGATAAAATGCCTTATTCCACATAAAAATATATATAGTTTTTAATATTCTTGAACGTATTTATAAAATATATAATATTTAAAATCATGACGAGTTTAATAATATGAAATATCTTTTGGATTTATAATAATCTACGCTGTCGAGATTCCTTGTTTGTTCGTGTTCGTGTCCGCGTTAAGGTTGAGCTCCGCTCTTACTGATGACACTTTTAAAAAAAGAATCATTTTTATGTTAATTTGGCTTTAGACAATCTTCATAACGACAAAGAACTGAAAACAAATTCATTAAAGTAACTTTTCTATAAGCATTACGACAAATGTTTTTTTACCCGTATTAGAAACTCGATGTTTCTTTCCAATGGCTTGACAGTTAAGAAGGTCAAACTTTATTGACTTTTATATTAAGGTTATAAAATTTTCTTCACCTATTTTAAAGTCCTTAGTATCCCCCCTATTGGTATAAAAACGGCGCACTACAGGGCTAATTGGATCTCATGCTAGGTTGCCTTGAGATCGCCATTTCTACTTACCTATCCCCCCTATGGGTTTCAACATCGTGTTTTGTGGAGGCTTACGTCCGACCCTTAAGGAATTTCACTGAAATTCCAGGCAACCACGAACGCCAAAATAAAGAGGACAACAACAACAACAACAACAACAACACACATGTCATCAATGACGTACTTTTCTCTATCAGCGCTATGCCAAGTGTCTTTCAACCAGAAGTTCTGGCGGTTTCTGAAGCCTTTAAGGATCTCTCTTCCCAAAATTTGGAAAACATAAAGATTGACTTATTTATCGATAGCAAAGCAGCAATCAATGCCGTATAGGTCACTGTTACAAAGTCAAGTAGGGCCCCGGGGACTGTGATATTGACAGAAATTTAAAGTCAATCAAGTTGGCCCAAAATGCCAATCACAAGATGATCGGCTCTTGAAAATACTACCGTGGCCGCATATTTCCGAAGGTAAAACGAAATTCCTTTTACAACTAGGTAGGTCTCAATTGTCGTTATTGATAGCTGATATGTATCCTTACCATTGAGCACCTCCATAAATAGAATGGGTATCAGCTCATCCAATTTATGTCAAAACCCTAGACTTGTTTCTTACCTCTGACCCTTATAAATACATACGCGCCTCTAGTCACATCAGACCATTGTATCATAACTGCAAGTTTCTCATTTCAAAAAAAAAAGAGGCTGGGATGCTGGGAGGCTGATAACTTCCCATCCCGTCTGTCGATTTGTCTTGCTTAAAAGTTTGTCCATATGTACTCGTATCAATTTTTACCAAATTTGCGTACTATTTTTAGTAGATTTTATTTTTTTATGAAATAACGGACTGTTAGATTTTTATATACAAATTACTTAATATTGAAAACAATATTTTCTGTGAAATAAAATAAGTTTGAAGCCAATATTTTTTATTTTTGAAAAGCTATTTGAGTCGAAAGTAAATTTTTACTAAGTTTTAGTATGGTTTTTTTTAAGAGTTTTATTTTTTTGTAAAAAAAAAACCTTCAATTCGAATTTTTTAAAAATTTTACCAAATGTTGAAAATAGTATTTCTTATAAGATAAAATTAGTTTGAAGCTATTATTTCAAAGTTTTTAAATATATTTGAGTCTAAAATCATTTTTTACCAACTTTTGTTAATTTTTTGTTCGGTTTTTAATTTTTTGTAAGAAAAACTGTCAAGTCGAATTTTTTTCAAACTTTAATTGAATGTTGACAACAAGATTTTTTGAAAGATAAAAGTAAATTAAAGCCAATATCTCATAGTTTTGAAAAGCTATTTAAGTCGAAAATCAATTTTTACCAACTTTTATAAAATTTTTTTGTAGGTTTTTATTTTGTGTAAAAAAAACTGTTAATTCGATTTTTTATAAAATTTTACCAAATGTTGAAAAATTAGTTTGAAGCCAATATTTAAAATTTTTGAAGAGATATTTGAGTCGAAAATCAATTTGTACCAACTTTTATACATTTTTTTTGTAGGTTTTTATTTTGTGTAAAAAAAACTGTTAATTCGATTTTTTATAAAATTTTACCAAATGTTGAAAAATTAGTTTGAAGCCAATATTTAAAATTTTTGAAGAGATATTTGAGTCGAAAATCAATTTGTACCAACTTTTATACATTTTTTTTTAGGTTTTTAATTTTTGTAAAAAAAACTGTCAATTCGATTTTTTTCAAAATTTGTCCTAATGTTGAAAACAATATTTCTTACAAAAAAAAATAGTAAGAACCTATTATCTCAAATCTTTGAAAAGATATTTGAGTCGAAAATCATTTTTTAACAACTCTTGTTAATTTTTTTTTCGGTTTTTAATTTTTTGTACAAAAACTGTCAATTCGATTTTTTTCAAACTTTAACTGAATGTTGACAACAAGATTTTTTAAGAGATAAAAGTAAATTAAAGCCAATTTTGAAAAGATATTTGAGTCGAAAATCAATTTTTACCAACTTTTATACATTTTTTTTTAGGTTTTTATTTTTTGTAAAAAAAACTGTCAATTCGATTTTTCTCAACATTTTTTAAAATGTTGAAAACATTATTTCTTATAAGATAAAATAAGCTTGAAGCCAAAATTTCAAGCTTTTGAAAAAATAATTGAATCGATATTCAATTTTTACGAACTTTGAGTAATGTTTTTTTTAGATTTTTATTTTTATAAAAAAAAAACTGTAAATTCGATTTTTCTCAAAATTTTAACAGATGTCAAAAACATTATTCTTCGTAGCACAAAATTGTTTTAGAGATGAAATCATATTTCAGTCGTAAAATATTGCAGGTGACAATTTTTTTTTTTCAGTTTTATTGATTTATAAAAAAACCGTTATATTGATTTTTTTTCAAAAAATATACCTGTTTGGTATCACGTTACAATATATTATATAAAATTTAATTCAAGTCTCTAGCATTTTTGGTTCGTAAGATATTAAGGGTTAATCAAAATTTTCACCTTTTTTTCAAACTTCTATTGTAAAAAAACCACCCACGCAATTTTGTTGAGAGCCCTTTCTGCATCTTTCTGCCTCATTATCTGTATAACAAAATTTATTTGAAGTCGATATCTCTTCTGATTCTTGAGCTATGAACGACGAAAAAAACGTCGCGAACGTACGGACGTACACACGCACGCACAGACATCTTTCTAAAAATCTTTTATTTCGACTCTATTGACCTTGAAACGTCGAGAAATGTCAAAATTTTCAATTTGAGAAATCGGACCCATTACAATAACTTTCTATGGAAAGTTAAAAACCAACAAGTGGAGTTAAGAAAAATACCCGTAAGCAAAGAAATTATGCATATGAATACCATGTAACAGTCGGCACAAATTCCATACAAGTTTGCAAAAGTGCAATGTGTTCCTTTATTCAAATTGGAAAGAAAAAACTGGACGTTCTTTAAAGCAAAATGAGCAGCTGTGAGTTCGCTCCACCTTCGGATAAAAGAGGTCCAATCATGTAGTCGACTATATTTTGAAGCATATTAACGAATTTCCAGCCGAAGAATCGCACTACTCAAGGAACAGAAACCCAAATAAACTTTATCTCTCACCTTTGTTAAATATATCTAAATTATGTAGCCTTTACATTGAAAAATGAACCGAACAAGAAAAAAATGTCCAATATTTTGTTAGCCAAAATTTTTACCGACAAATTTTCAACACGAAATTCAATCTGTCTTTCCGCCTACAAAGAAGTGACACTAGTAGTATTTGTGACTGTGGCAAAAACTCAACTAAACACCAAAACAGCTATAAGTCCGGATTCCAAAGTCAAAAAATTGACGCGGTCCGATCCTAACGTCTTTTATATTACATTTATCCTCCAGCAAACAATGCCTAAGGCGTTTTACTTGAGGCAGATGTGGTTTTATAATCTAGGAATGAATGTCATTACTTTCGATGTGGAGATGTCATATATGTTAACCTGGACCAAAGATGTTGCAGACAGAGGAAGCACCGAGGTAATGAGTGCACTCCTTACATTCTTCCAAGAATGTGAAATTGCCGAAAAGAGGAAACATTAGATTGCATGGACCGATTCTTGCCTTGACAAAACACAAAATTCTTTTTATTGTGTCTATACCAAGTACTTTTTTCGACGGAATATTTTGATCTGATTGACCACAAATTTAATGAAGTTGGCCATACTTAACTTGACAGTGACAGGGATTTTGGAAGAATCGAAAAAGAGTTACGAAAAAACGAAACCATTTACACTCTTGAACAATACCGACTTATAATAAAAAGTGCCAGCAAAAATACCTTTATAATTGACACGGAGAACTACTTTCGATCATTAGAAAATCTTCCAGCTAAATTAAGCGTTAAAAATGGTACAGAAAACATATCGAATGAAAAATCAATTTCCGCGACAGCCGTCAAATGGCTTAGAATAAACAAATATGGATTGAGGTTGAGCAATCCACACCTGAACTTTAATACCATACTTATCATTTTACGCGAGTTACTATCATTGAAATAGTTTGGTACCTCAGCATAGTTCAATCGTGATTGTAGAGCTTTATAAGTGTGTTTCGACCAATGCCTTTCTACAAGTTTTTCGCAAGTTTCTGCGTGAAGTGCCTTCCATTCAGACTTAGTGTTCCAATCAAACTGAATGTTCAGATCGTTAAAGAGTTCTGACCATTTGTCAGCCCAGTAGATTTTTTTTTCTCACGATGATATCCATAAGTCTTTTTTTCAGTCTGTTTTCAGGGAGCGTGCTTATGCTTACCCTTTGGATGTATTTAAAGTGGAGTTTTAGTGTCGTAATATAAGCTTTGCTTGGACCAGTTTCAATATTGAGAACAGAGCTTGGCGTGTTATATGGAAGGGAGAAGCATCTTTAAATGAAAAACCTTTGCAAGTTTTCAACTTCGTCATTCCCCGAATATCCCCAAACTTGGGCACAGTAATTCATTATAGACTTTGAAGCAGGTGCTCATATTTTTAATTTATCTGAGTGTTGTATGTTCTTATTAACTTCCCATAGGATTGTAATGGGTCCGATTTGACAAATTGAAAATTTTGACATTTCTATGCGTTTCAAGGTCTCTAGAGTCGAAATAAAAGATTTTTAGAAAGATATCTGTGCATGCTTGTGTACGTACGTTCGTACGTCTGTACGTTCGCGTTGTCCATAGCTCAAGAACCAGAAGAGATATCGACTTCAAATAAATTTTGTTATACAGATAATAAGGAAGAAAGATGTAAAAAAGGGCTCTCAAGAAAATTGCGTGGGTGGTTTTTTTACCATAGCAATTTGAAAAAAGGTGAAAATGTTGGTTAACCCTAAATATCTTACGAACCAAAAACGCTAGAGACTTGAATTAAATTTTAGATAATAAACTGTAACGTAATCCTAACAATTATATTTTTTGGAAAATTCCATTTAACTGTTTTTTTTTATAAATCAAAAAAATGAAAAAAAAAATTGTCACCTCCTTACGACTAAAATATGATTTCATTTTCAAAAAAAATTTGTGCAACGAAGAATAATGTTTTTGACATCTGATAAAATTTTGAGAAAAATCGAATTGACAGTTTTGTTTTTATAAAAAATAAAAATCTCAAAAAAAACATTACTCAAAGTTGGTAAAAATTGAATATCGATTCAAATACCTTTTCAAAAACTTGAAATTTAGGCTTAAAACTTATTTTATCTTATAAGAAATATTGTTCCCAATATTCTAAAAAATGTTTAGAAAAATCGAATTGACAGTTTTTTACAAAAAATAAAAGCCTTAAAAAAATTAATAAAAGTTTTATCTTTTCAAAACTTTGAGATAATATAGCTTTTAGCTAATTTTTGTTTTTAAGAAATATTTTTTTTAACATTAGGACAAATTTTGAGAAAAATCGAATTGACAGTTTTTTTACAAAACATAAAAACCTAAACAAAAAATGTATAAAAGTTGGTAAAAATTGATTTTCGACTCAAATAGCTTTTCGAAAATTAAAAATATTGGCTTTAAACTTATTTTATTCCACAGAAAATATTGTTTTCGATATTCAGTAATTTTTTATATAAAAATTCAACAGTCCGTCTTTTCATACAAAATAAAATCTACAAAAAATATAGTACGCAAATTTGGTAAAAATTGATTCGAATACATATAGACAAACCTTTAAGCAAGACAAATCGACAGACGGGATAGAAAGTTATCAGTGTGTATCGCATCCCAGCCTCTTTTTTCAAATTCAAGCATAAATTGACGCTCGGAGTCTTCGATTGAACTTGATAAGTACCCGTAGAAGTAATATGTATTTCAGAAGCGGCTTTAAAACATTTTTTCATCAATATCGACTCAGCAATATTTTGAAAAGTCTTCGGCATAGATGATTACATTGTATACATACAATACAAGTCGTCTATAATTTCTACATCAGTGCTTTTTCCTTAAACTGGTTTGACATTGTATTTTAAAATTTATTTTCCCTGAATACAAAAAAAGAGTTGGTGGTACAGGTGTTAACGGAAAAGATAAGACGTGGTCTACGTTGCTGTTTTTCTCAATGCTAACGGCAGGCAGTCGGCCAAATCATACTGCAAAATTTTTTAACGGGCCTTCTTACTTTTGCCACAAAATTAAGAATTTTGATGTCGTTGTTTTTTTTAAATCTATCAGGAGTTAAATTGCATTTCGAAATAAATGACGTTTTTGTTTTTGCAGGGTATTTTTCTTACTGTCTGAATGATATTGTCAATACTTTCATTACGTTTTTTTATTCAACTTTCCTGCTACTCTTGTGTTAAGTAAACGTCTGGAGTGATCTGGAGAAACAAGAATTTCTACGTCGGATATCAATGCAAATCGTTTTAATTCAGATACCACCTGTTTGTTATTACTTTTCGCCTTAATTAGTTTGTTACGAGGGAAATAGACAAACTTTTAGTAAGACAATACAATGCTGATCGAATCAATTTTCTTCACCTATTAATCAAGCTATTAATATTTATTATATTAATAGTTATCCTTAGGTCATGGTCTTTGATCATTTACCCGATGTTTGTAAATAACAGATGAATGTAATAGAGGTTAAAGCTAGGCGATTCAAGCTCAAATTGTTATTCCAATTAATATCTTAAATAAAATATTGGTCATTATGAAACAACAGATGAGTGTAAATATTGCATCTAGGTCACTCCTACTATTAGAAAAAGTCGATCGATTTGAAGGTATGCTCTACTCAAAGATAAACCGTTGCAATTAGACCTTGTCAAACTTTTTCTCCTGAGGCTGAAATAACCCATTTCATTTTTCAAATTCAGACTTCGGATGCGGGCCACCCACGTAAGCCGCAGCGGACATCAATTGAACAACTTTATATTCGACACAACGGCTTTAATAGACCTCTTAAATAAATAGAATCATTCGATTTGATGATAACATATTAACACTTTGTTCTATTTAAATTTACAGATAACATGAAAGGAACTTCAAAAACAATTGATTAATTTGAAAAGTTCATATTTAAAACAATTTTCATACTGAGGAAAAATTTGCCCTTACCAACATTTTAGTTCAATATCACTGGAGTAGTAAAACTCACAAAAATGTTGCCCTCCTGTAATTAAATAAACTTTTGAATCCTAACATAATATAAAGGGGTAGTAGTAAGTGTGTGGGAACTGTACTTACCCAACACATAGTAGAATAATTAAATACCATAATTACTTAAAGCACCTATACAATTCCCTTATCATCCTAATTTTGAATCCTTTTCACATTTCTAATAAAGCATCGATCAACAAGTCAACAACAATATTTCAATGGCCTATTTCCCGTTAATTCATCATGTCCGCTATTGTAGTCCTAGAGCTCATACAAGGTATACATAGTCGTAAGTATATATTGAAGCCCTAAAACACAAAAAGGTATTCGTGCTCGAAACTGATAAGAGACCAATAACAAGGCAATTTGACGCTGTTGTGTGTAAGCATTTTACTGCTGTTTCCGAAGGACTTCATCGTCCTGATGCCTTAACAACTAAAAAAGTATGTTGCGTGTGAGATGCCATGTCATACAGCCATATACATACAAACATACCTATAAAATACGTAAAGTTCCTTTACAACAATGGATTAGTTTATTGGTCCTTTTTTTATCTGATTTTTATTATATACGAATCAGTCAGCAATATGAAATAATATCCTCGATTTGCCGTCCATATAATCATAAAATTTTTAACAGGTGGTCAACTAAAACCGGAGGGGCCAAATAATATTATTGTTTTCATTTTAAGTCTCTATATTTATATTTATGGATATGTTTATTGTATATGAATGAGTATTATGTGCGCTTATTTTGTTTTCTGTTTATTAAATTGAATATTCTGAGCAACAGAAACAGCAACAGCAACAGAGTGGAAATTTAAATGAAGGATATACAAATATTCGTACAGCTATGGTCATAATAAAAGGAACAAATAATTATTGTGTGAGATACATTTCAATAATTTTAAGCAAACCTTTGATAACTCTGGTCGACATGAATTTGTAGTTGGCAATGCAATTTCTTTAATTCAAATCATTTCATAAAACTTTTCAAAAGCCTTCATGAGTTGTTAGATTTAACTCATTTTTACAACAATCTTGGAGAAACACTGAACGTTTTTTTTAAACAACGGTTGTATATCAAGTTTTTGAAATGTAGGGTTTTTAAATTAGCGCGGGTAGATCTTGAAGCCCCGTGGAAGCCATTTTGTTTGGTGTCAAATATTTTATTATGATTCAGTTGCTTATGCCAAATCATCATGGCAAGTTACACGAATGAACAGCACGTTCGAAGGATAAAATTTTATTATAAAAATGAGTGGATCGCTAACGCAAACGTTGGGTGCATTGCGCCCATGTTACGTTTGACGTGGTGACCCTTCACAGTCGACTCTCCAACGTTTGGTGGCCAAATATGAGGGGACCTGTGAAGTAAAAATCAGCCAACACCCGTACGTTCAAGGAATGCAAGATCGACCGAAAACATCGTCGCGATCCGTGAAAGTGTACGGCAGAACCCCAGTCAGTCTATTCTTTGCAGTGCACACGAACTCCTCCTTTCGCAGACTTCAACTTGGCGAATTTTGCGTCGGGACTTGGGCATACACCCGTATAGATTCCAACTGTCCCAGGATCTCAAAGTTCATAACCATAGACAATGCCGCCGTTTGTTCGCTGACTGGGCCACGAATCGCTTGGAAGAGGGCCTAAATGTTGGCCGAAAAACCATCTTTAGTATCGAGGCTTTTGAGAAGTGCTTTCTCAAATTAGCCGTTTGGATTCGGCTTAAAACTGTGAATGATTAAGAGTTGTAGGTCACTGGGCCCTAGTTCGCATTGAACTGTTCTGCCAACTTATTTATTTATTCTTAGGCTCACTTGCTTATCTTACATCTTTTTGAATTCTTAGACTTCCCCTTTTCATTGCGGCTCCAAAAAATTCCAAGAGTTCAATTGAATCCTGCTTTCCATTATTCAGTGTTCCTGCTCTTATATTGTATTTTGGAAAGGCAAACGTTATAATGTCTTCTAGTTTGTACTGCAGAGTTGTGTGACTTAACGTCCACCTTTAGACGGACGGTCATAAACTTCATGATCGTGTGGATTTTTTTAAATGTGTGGGGCAGATGGCCTACAAAAACAAAAAACATAACGAATTAACCCATGCTAAGCACCCTAAAATTAGTATGGCTTAATGCCCAACCTTAAGTTTCGGTATGCAAGGAAAAGTCGCCTTTACTTTCCTCTATAATTGTCTGCACGGTTGTTTAAGGGGTTACAATTTTTATAAGGTTTAGCATGAACTATCCGATCCTGTCTCACAATCTTTTTTGATAAATGCCAAGGATCCCATCTGTAAGAATGCTTTCTCCGGTTTGGGATGGGGATTTAAAAAAAACTATTTCTTAACAATTATTCATTTAATTTTTAGACCAATTGGAATCGACGGATAAGAGCTGAACTTGTTTTTTGAGCCATGGTTGATGTTCGAATTTCAGCCAAAAGAGACCATATATGTTTGGCTGGTTTTGAAAACGGCATGTTCCATAACGAAAGAACCGGGTAAGAGTAAGATGCGGCATGTTTTTGGTGATTTTTGATCTTAAAGAAAAGCATCTAGTTTATTCAAAATACTAGAATCTAATTTAACTGAAAAAATTTAAATGTTCTGTTGAACATTTGTCTTTCCTCAGGTATACCTTAGGGTAGTTATATTCGGCCTTGACTAAGGCACCTCTCCGTTTATCTTTTGTCATTGGAGCCACGCTTAGGCAACAAGTCTTCATTTGTAGGTGTATCAACGAATGCCTCACGACCATCCGAATCAAAGGTTAATCCGGCAACATTAGTTTAATATGCCAACAAGCCCCACAGAAGAGAAGGTTGACAACACCAAAGATATGTTCTTCGAGCTCTTGGACAAAACATATGAGCAGTGTCCTAGCTACAATATTAAAACTGCCATGGGATTTTTAATACTAGGCTACATAGGGAAGACATCGTTGGTGGAATAATCGGGAAAAACAGGCTGCACGACAAAACTTCCCATAACGGATTCAGGCTCATCGATTTTGCTGCGGGCCGAAACGTCATGGTAGCCAGTACTCGTTGTCCACACCTCATCATCCACAAAGGAACTTGAATTTTCCAGATCAATCTATCGTCAACCAGATTGACCATAATGGATGTCCGAAATTTCCGAGGAGCTAACAGGGAGATGCTGGGAGAAGATACAATGTCGAACGCCTACTACCGCAAGAGATCGCCAAATTCTTCTCCGAGCAAGTCACAACTAACCTCTCTCGAAGTTCTTTGCTGCCAACACAATGTATAGTGAACCAGTGTCAACATTGCCAAGATGCAATCAGAGAAGCCGCCTCTCGCGTGCTTGGTTTCAAGCAACCACTAACAAGTTACCTTGGTTTTATGAGGAATGTCTGCAGACTACAAACCCAATTCCGCTTTCATTATGGCCCATTCCACATAGACGACGAAAGCCAAAAACCCCGTCTTCCCAACTCAGACGAAGTAAAGATTGCCATATCTAAGCTGAAGTCTAACGAAGCCGCTGTAGTAGATGGCTTGAATGCCGTGCTCTTTATCTTTATATCAGCTGGAGATAATTTGGTTAGAAACTTGCACCAACTTATCTCTAAAATATGGTCGGAAAAAAGCATGCCCGATGAATGCAACCTCAGTATTGTTTGCCCCATCCTAAAAAAAGGAGACCCTCTAAGCTGCACCAACTATAGAGGAATCAGTCTACTTAACATCGCCTATAAAATTTTCTCTGCCGTAATATGTGAACGTCTAAAGCCCATCGTCAACAAGCTGATAGTTCCTTATCAGTGTGGTCTTAAACCTGGAAAGTCAACAGTCCATCAAATATTCACGGCAGATCGTGGAAGAAATCCAAGAACATCAAATTGACACCTACCATCTTTTCATTAATTTCAAGGCCGCATAAAATAACATCTACAGGGACGAGCTGTGGTGAAAAGTCATGTCTAGTTTCGGCATCCCTACAAACTCGTCCACTTATGCAGAATGACCATGGAGAATTCGCGCTGTCCCATAACGGTTGAAAACAACTTAATGGAACCTCTCGATGTCAAAAAAAGCTTTACACAAACTGATAGATGGGAAAGCTTTGAGTGGAAACAATCAGGTGTTCATTAAAAACTATTTTATCAATGAAAAATTAAAAATGAATATAAAGAAAAGTTCTGGATTGAAAAAAATATTGTTGTTTGTAAACAAAAATCTTCATCTTACAAGTTTCGTTTTGATAACAATTATAACAAACTTTATCCTTTTAACTCTCGAAACAAAACGTTTAATGATGAAAACCAATGACAACTTCAACTGGCCTCTTTAGACTAGAGACTAGAAATGCGTGTCGTATGACATTTCATTACAATCAGACTGCAATTCGAAACTTAAAATTTTTATTCATACATGTGTCTTATTTTGGCATTGGAAAAACTAATTTTATTGCCTTAAGATCAATTTAAGCCATATTTCTAACAATTTACACAGAATTTATCTTTATAAATGGTTTAAAATCACATTTATTCAATCATTTGTCGGTCGCTCTCGTCTGAATAGTGCTTTAAGCTCTGCGGAAGAAGTTGACAGAAATCCAGATGATGAACCCAATTTTCGACAGTTTTCAATAAATCGGACAATACTGACGCAATTTCCGATTTTCATACAAATTTCATCCGTCGTCGCTGGCTTGTTGGTATAGAGTATCGCGCCGTCCAATTCCATATCATCCAATTGCGGCCAAAAATATTCTGTACTCATTGAACGGTAGCGATCCCCATACACAGTAACGTGGCGGTCTTAATTATCACGGAAAAACGGAAGAAGTACGGCCCAATGACACCGCGCGCCCCGGCCGGCCCATAAAACACACCAAACCGTAATTTTTTCGGGATTCAATGATGACGCATGGACTACGTGTAAATTGCTGCCTGACCAATACCGCATATTTTGTTTATTAACAAGCCATTCAGTCAGAAATGAGCTTCATCGCTGAAAATGATTTTTCGACGAAAATCCAAATCATTTTCAACTTGTTGCTCAGCTCAATAAACGAACATACGACGCTTGCGGTGGTCAAGCGGCTTCAGTTCTTGCGTCAATTTAGTCTAAGGATGTAGGCCCAGATCTTTTCGCCACAACGACGTGACAGAGATGCCCAACGCTTGAGAACGATATGTGAGAGAAACATTTGGGCTTCTTGCAACTGAAGCCTCTATGCCAGCAATATTTTTCGACACTACGGGCTCGGGAACATTTTGTACTGTGCCTGTGGATTCGAAATTGTCCACTAGACGCACAATTGTTGATCTGCTAGGATGATTATGACGACCATAAATTGGACGTAGCGCTCTTAACGTTGGGCCAATGACTCCGATTTTGATTTTGATGGCCCGTACATCTTTCCATCATGAAATGGCAAATCTTACTAAAGAGAAATGTCAAAAGCGCGGCAGGAAATATGACGTGGTTTGCTCTACTCTACTTGTGAAGCGTCCTTGTTGAAAACCAACATTCAACATTCTACCGCAAATTTTACTTTTTGTACAAAATCTATGTGATTTCTCTGAAAGTCAAATCAAATGGGGTGGCGCAACAGTCCGTTGTGAACCAGGGCCTAGTGACTTACAACTCTCAACCATTCCTGTGTGCGAGTACTGTTGTCAGGAATGGAAGGGACCTACAATTTTAGGCCGAATCCGAACGGCTAGTTTGAGAAAGCACTTTTTCATGACAAGAATTACTCTTGAAGGATTTGTCAATTCCTCGCAAGAGGCAGTACCCGCGAAAATTAATTTTTTTAAATTAAGGTGGCACAGGCAGGGATTGAACCCAAGACCCCTTGCATGACAGACCAACGCACAAACCATCATGCCACGGGTACTACTCTGAAAGTGTTTTAATTATTTTGGCCATAGCTGTATTCAACATATCCATAGCGGATTTTGTTGAATAAAATATTTTCTCTACATTTGCAAGTTAATTAAAAACATGAGCGAATTTCATTTCCCATTTCCAGCGGTAAATGTTATAATAAGGAAAAAATCTACAAATAATTTTGTTTTCTTTTTTTTTTTTTTTTTTTTTGTTAATATTTGTTTTATTTTTGCATTTTATTATAAGAAATTTTATCCATCAGTGAGAAGCGAAAAGAGCGAATAAAAACGCGGGGTTTTAAATTTATGTGTGAGACATGACTACTACTTAATATGGATTTTCGAAATGCAAAGGAGTGGTTTTGTTTAATATTTTTATTTTTTTTAACCATATGAGCATCAGGACCTCCGCAGAAATATGCCAGTACCTATGTATAAAGTATACAACATCCTACCTACGTTTGTTTCCTAAATGAAAACATATAAAAGCCTTGAGGGCTGTATTGTATAGTGTATGCAATAATAATTTAATTTTGATTTCATTTAAACTCGCGCGCTCCGCACACTTGTTTTGAATGCCCCCAGGACACAAAAGGATGTTGATAATTTATAATATTTTGAATTCAAATTCAAAATTACGCAGCTTATAATTATTTTTTGAAGAAGAATGGTATAAACGAGTAGAAAGAGTCAAAAATGCACTCATGCATATATTTTTTCTGATTATTATAATCAATTTGTTTATTTTTAACAATGAATTGGTGTATTTCGAAGTTGAGAAAAGGATATGAAATATGCATTAAGTTTGATTTTAATTATCAAACAATAAATATAGAGGATTTTTCAATGCCAATAGTAAAAGATGAAGGTCATCGTGTACAGTTTCCGGAGATGTGTTTTAGCTCCCTCCAAATCTTGCCTAGTGACTCTGATTCCGCCTCGACTGTCCTGCACCATATGCTTCTCGGTCGTCTAGCTCTTCTTCCGTCTTGTGTGAGCGGATTCCACTGCATTACTTGGCCTGCAATGCAGTCGTTTACTTTTTGAAGCGTATGTCCAATCCATTGTCACTTACGTCTTCGTGTTATAGATTCTATAGGTTTCTGACCTGTCCTCCTATGAAGGAAATCATTAGATATCCGGCTTGGCCAGAAAATCCTCAGGATGTTGCAAAGGCATCTATTCATGAAGGGTTGCTGCTTTCTTGTTATGGCTGAAATAACCTTCCAAGTGCTGCACCCATAAAGAAGCACAGATTCGACATTTGTGCGAAACAGTCGCAGCTTTGTGCTTAAGCTGATAGAGTTATTCCTCAAAATTTTTGACAGCACACCGAACGCCACTATTGCTTTTCCGATGTGGCAGATGACGTCTCGTTCGGTTCCGTCTTTGATGGAAACGACACTTCCAAGGTATTCAAAGCTCTCTACTTTTGTCATCGGTTGCGAGAAAATATTTATTTGAGAGGATAGTCGGGTTCCGAGGCTGATCATTTTTGTTTTGCTGGAATTCATTTTCAGCCCCACAACTTCTGCTTCTCTTTCCACACTTGTTGCCATTTGATGGTGATCCATGCTTTAAATTGGATGTCAAAGCCCATTGGATCCTTTCGCTACCTGACAGAGCTGAGCGAAGTACATTGCTTATCACCAACAAAATCAATATTGGTGACAGAATACAGCCCTGTCTGACTCCGTTTCGGATTTCAAAATAATCTACCATAGTGCAGAACGTGACACTTGGATCCATTATATGTTGCTTTAATAATACCAATTAGTTTTTCTGGGATGCCTCTCCTCCGCAAAGCTAACCAGATATAAAGGGCTTCTCGAAGTCGATGAACAGCAGGTGTAGTGGTGAACGATATTTAACGCATTGTTCAATAATGATACGCAGGGTGTTAATATGTTCGGCGTCGAACGTGGCCTTAAGGTGTTCTCTGATACGTTCCAGTATGACTTTTGCTACTATTTTGGCAACGGCTGGTAGAACGCAAATTCCTCTCCAGTTTTCGCACTTTTTAAGATCTCCTTTTTTTGGAAGCTTGACGATAATTCGCTTTTTCCACTCATGGGGGAAGCTTTCGGTGGTCCAGGCTTCTTTAATGAGCGGATGAAGCAGTTCGCTTGATGACGTTTCCGCTGCTTGAAAAAGCTATGCGGGAATTCCATCAAGTCCTACCGCTATCGCTTTGTTGTCCTTTACTGTGAGGTGCGGTGCGGGCTCGGGGATTAGTTTCTCAGGCGCTTCAGAAAGTATCGGCTGCAAGTTGTTCTTTCCACCTTCTGACTTGCTCATCCACGGAACTTATCACAGAACCGTCTACTTCATTCACTAGGTGTTGCTTTGGTTATTCTGTAAACGGTCCTGCTGTCACACTTGTTTGCAGCATCTTCTGCTTCTTGCGCCGATGCGTTGATGTAGTTACGATTGTCGGAGCGCACACTGCGGTGAACCTCTCTCTTTTTCATGTGTTACGAGGACTCCAGCTCATTTCTTGCTTCCCCTAGTGCAGCAGTTATTCCAGCCCTTAACTGTTTGCGTTCATTGATCCTTGCCCAAGATTCTTCTGAAAGCCAAGTTTTGTTGCTTCCTTCTTTCCGACCGACTGTCAGCACCTGAAATGGAAACATTTTTCACAGCATTCCAATAGTGTCGTCATGTACTGTGCTGCTGATTGTTATCATTTCGTATAAAAGGTTGTCCCTAAATTGTTGACGGGTCGTGGGGTCCTTTAGTCTGGCGATGTTTAATTTGGAGGCTCGTGTTATTCCGTTGGATCTTCGAAATGTAGCTGTACGCAATCGTAGGGTAGCTATCATTAAGTGGTGGACACTGGCAAGTCCCATGTCGGCGCCTCTCCTGTTTCCTACATCCAAGAGACTGCTCCTTAAGCGTCGACTAATCGCGAAGTGGTAAATTTGGTTGGAAGACGCTTGCCTGTCCGTCGACACCCAGCTAATTTTATGTGTTCAAACGCAGTGCCACCAATCACAAGACTATTGCAGAAGTCAATGAACCTCTCACCATTATCATTGCAATTGCCGACTCCGTGAGCACCCATGACATGCCTTAGCCCGTTGTTGTTACTATCAACCTTAGCATTGAGGTCTCCCATAACCAAAATAATACCTCCGCGTGGAGTGTTGTTGTAGGCGGATCCCAGTTGAATATAAAAGCATTTTTTTCTTTTTAACAGATGCGTAACACTGTATAATGGTGACGGGTCCTACTGAATCCTAGCTTTGATAAGCCTTTCCCAAAGGGACTCCCATGAAATCAGGCTTCTGGTTTTTGTAAGGAGTAACCCAACTCCAGCTTCTCAAGTGGTTCCTAGATCATGATTAGAGAAGAGGGATACACAAATCATTACCCGGAGACCACCACGAGGAGGTAAAGCAAGAACTTCGAATAGCAAGAAAGTTGCATTTGCTGGACTAAACTAAGTTTTAGGCAATCTGCCATGCCGAAGGTATTACGCCATAGTTATAGAAAATTAAATTTAAAACATTTTAATTTAAATGTTTTTTCCTGTGAATTCTCAATTGATTCTCCCAAAACTACAGACGTTTTAAGAAAAAAATTAAATTCTCTCCTAAGAATTTCGACAAAAGTACTTCCTTGTGACCCATTCTAACATGTCTCTTTAACAGAACAACTGATGAACATGTGCCACATTCCATTCCTGGTCTTCCAATAAATGTTTTTAATAGAATCTTTTGTACTACAGCAACAACCAACCAATTCTACCACCATCAGCCGACATCCAAGGATCCAAGGTGTGCTGATGATCAAAACCGAAGAGCAGCACTTTAGAAAGTACATATAAATGTATGTCAAAAACGCGACCGACTCGAGGACGACGAACGGAAGAAACTGAATTGCTCAACCTTGTTGTTCCACGAAAGAGAGAAGTAAATTAAATTCACTCCATTTGCAACACTTCGAAGATTTTTCCTTCCTCTTATACTCTCACTTAGTACCTTTACGTATAAAAACCACAGCCATCATCAGAAGGACGAACAAAAAGGATTGTGCACGTCGTCAACATCTTCGTTGTCGCCGTCCTTCTAATATTGGCAAAATGGCCTTCAAAGATCCTTTTTACAAACACATAGCTGTATAGTGTGTTGTGTATACACCGACCTACAAAAGCAACATTGTCAAAGAAAAGAAACCAGGTAGCACGATTTGGTTTAAAAGGTGCCAGCGCCCAGTTCCCACGTTACCACCACCCCCGCCGTTCACCGCCACCGCAGTGGCTTGTTGATTTGATTCCATTTTTTTGGACCCCAGTAAATGGAATCGTGTTGTCCGGCGTAGTTTGTGGTAGGTTGGTTTGGTGCACAGCACATCAAGGATACAACAACGAAAAAAAGTGTCACGTCCTTTCAGTTACAGTGACAAATAAAATTGAGCTTTTTATTGACTACTTTCAAATTGCATTTGCGGTGTGGGTTAAAACGCTTGCTGCCTTGTTGCTTGGCTGCTTGACTGGCCGCTTCGCCGTAACTTGCCATCAGAAAAGGCAGCTAGACCAAATTGAGATATCCGTGTCGTTTGGTTTCGAAATACAATATGGCAGAGGAAACTAAAAATCATAGTATAAAAACGAAGAGTTTCTTATCCCAATGGACAAATACTTACTCGAAAACGACAAACGACACAATGACGGCGACGAAGAGACGACTGACGACCGACGACGTCACGCTAACCAGTGTATTGCTTGTTACTGATTTTATTGGGAAATTGGATAAGTCAGTAGCCGAAATCCAAACTTCCCTCTCGGCTGTCTTGTAATATTATTTTACAATATGTGATCAGGACGAAGGATACTTATGGTATATTGAAGCTACGAGTATGTTTGACCATCAGGTTTTAGTAATTGCTAAACCAACGACCAAACGACTACAACGATTTGGCTATTTGAGGTTTGGATTTAATTGTGATTAGATTTTGTCGATTGGTTTTGTCAATTTGTTCAACGATATTATAAGAAATGTTATTGTTAAGCTTTATCAAGAGGTGATTTAACTTGTGCCTAGCTTTTATCACGTCTTGTTACAGGACAGACATTTGAAAATTTTAATAGGAATAGGGATAATTGTGATAACTTGACCTTGAAGTATTTCATGTCTAATAAAAGTATAATGATCTTTTTATGTAATTCAAAGCCCAAAAACACTTTAAAATAATAAAACACATAAGGTTTTTGAGGCTATCTTAATTCATGAAGTATTTAGTATTATTAATTATACAACATAGGGACTATGTGGCAAGTTCTGCATTCGTAAGTAATTTGTAGAAAAGTCAAAAAAGTAGGTCCCATATTACCGTACATCTGTCTGTCTGTCGTCACCCTTACAGCCTACATTTGGCCAATTGAGTTCGAACCATCATTTTAAATAGATTCGTGTAAGGTTTTTTTTTTTCATTTATATTAAGATTAAAAAAAAAGGCTGGGATGCGACCCACCCTGATAACTTCCCATCCCGTCTGTCGATTTGTCTTGCTTAAAAGTTTGTCTATATGTACTCGGATCAGTTTTTACCACATTTGCGTACTATTTTTTGTAGATTTATTTTTTTATGAAAAAAACGGACTGTTGGATTTTTATATAAAAACTAGCAGACCCGACTACGCGTTGCTGTGGCTACGTAATTAAGAAAGGATTTAATGAGCAAAATTGAACACTAATTTACATAACATCTTTAATTTTATTTTATTAATAAATACTATGATTAACATAAATTAAATAAAATCACAGTTAAAGTTTACTGAAGTGCCAATCGTTGAACAATATTTTTGGTCAGCCTGTCTTTTGTCAACACAAATAAACTCGATGGTCTCCCTACACGTGAACAGGCCACGTATAATTGCCCATGAGAGAAACATGGATTCTCTAAGTCTAAGCCGCAAATAGGCATTGTTTGTCCTTGTGATTTGTTAATAGTCATCGCGAAAGCTAAACGGATAGGAAATTGCAGTCTTTTGAAAGGTATTGGAGTATCTGACGGTATCATTGAAATGCGTGGTAACAGAACGATTTCTCCTTTAAACTTTCCTGCAAAATAGTTGCTTCGAGAACATTTCCGGTGATTTTTTTGATTACCAAACGTGTACTGTTGCATAGTTTAGGGGGAGAAGATTGTGTGGTGGCATTCCTGATATGTCTAAAGAATTCAAAAATTCAATTGGAAAATTCATTGCCTCGTCTTCGAATTATGATTTAACTCCTTTGTAACACTGTAGCCATTCCACTCCTTTTCTTAATGTTACACATAGCATTTGGATTTTTATGGACATCTAGTGGTAACTTAAAAGCAGAATGTGCTGTTCGACCACCATCTAACAAAGTAGCAGCTATGCCTGATGATGCAATTGCTAATGTAATTTTCTTTTGTGACCGTACTTTCGCAAGGATCAACGATATCAAATAAACCACTTTGTTTAGCATCAATAGCCAACATAATCCGATTGTATACATTTTTTTGTTCGTCAGTTAATAATGGTTCATTATTAGCAACAATTGAAGCTAAATCAAGATTATTAAATTGTTGCTCTCGCTGCAAATCGCTATTCACTAAGTCCATAGCTGAACGATTAGGTGATGGCATACCATAAAGACTAAGTGATGAATTTGAGATCATAATACATAAGTTTTTAAATAATATCAATGCTTCATTATACATATCTGGTGAGAAATCTAGATTTGGACATTGGTTTGTTTGTTTAAGTCGGTATAGTATATCTTCAGTCAGGTAGTTTTTATATTTTTCCACAGTATAGATGACTGTGTTGGAAAACATGTCGTCAAGATGATGACAAATAGTTGACGAATACAACTTGGCGAGGACAGTAAGTGTCAGACCCCAATGATTGTCATCTTCTAAAAGTTGCAACTCACGACATGTATCTTGGTACGTAGTGAACACTCGACCATTAACTTTTCGTACAAATTGGAAAGAGATTGGTCCAGGAACATTAACCAACAACAAACGCAAAAAGAAGCATTCACATTGATTTGGATGTACTGTATAGAGTCGCCCCAGTGTCTTATCTTTAAATATACCTGCTATAGAAGGATGTGGTTTTCCTTTTTTACCCATTTTTTAGTTGACATGTTCCATGCGAAATGGTCAAAGGCATCAGTTTTTTGACAAAGTGAGAAAAATCCATTTAACGTCATTTTTGGTGATTCAAATGAACAATTAGCGGAAGCCCTAAACTGCTGCAAGGCAGATATTACAGCCATCCAAGAAGTGCGATGGGATGGACCGGGCAAACGCAAACTAAAAGACTGCGATATCTACTACGGCGACTGCTACCGAGAACAAAGACAGCGTCTATTTGGGTGTGGATTTGTTGTTGGAACTAGACTCAGGCAAAAGTCTTGAGTTTCAAGAGTGTAAGCGAGCGCATCATGACAATCCGCATCAAGGCTAAATTCGCCAACATAAGCCTTACATGCGCGCATGCTTCAACAGGGGAGAAAAATAAAGACACCAAAGACATATTCTTCGAGCTCTTGGACAAGACATTTGAGCAGTGCCCTGGATATGACATTAAAATTGTCTTAGGAGATTTTAATGCCAAGCTAGGAAGAGAAGACATCTTTGGTGGCATAATCGGGAGATACAGCCTGCACGACACCACCTCCGACAATGGATTCAGACTGATCGATTTCGCTGCGGGGCGAGACATTCTGGTAGCTAGTACGCAGTTCACGCATCTCAATATAAACAAAGGGACATGGAAATCTCCTTTTCAATCAACCGTCAACCAGATTGACTACATTGCGATCGACGCACGACACTTCTCCAGTATCCAGGATATCCGAACATTCCGAGAGGCCAACATTGACTCGGACCACTACCTCGTTGTAGCCAAGGTATGGCTACGGATATCCCGATCCAAGCCAAAACAAGGAAGTATTGTGAGAAGATTCGACGTTAAGCGGCTACAATCGCAAGAGACTGCCATGTCCTTTTCCGATCGAGTCTCTAATAACCACCTTAGGAGTCCTATGCTTCCTGCATTAAGCATTGAAAACCAGTGGCAACATTGCCTTGCAGCCATTAGAGATGCCGCCTCTGAAGTGCTAGGTTTCACACGGCTACCACAGCGAAACCCCTGGTTTGACGACGAATGCCGGCGAGCTCACGCAGCGAAACAAGACGCATACAAAACGGCGCTGCACAAATGGACGAGAGCTGCTCGCGAGCTCTACGAGCAGAAGAGGAGAGAGGAACACCGGCTTCTTAGACGGAAAAAAAGAGAGCATGAGAAGCACGCGATCGAGGAGATAGAGGGATGTCACAACAGGAATGAGGTTCGTAAATTTTACCAAAAGGTAAAAAAAACCTCCCAAGGGTACCAGCCACGAACCGAAGCCTGTAAAGACGATCAGGGGAACATCGTAGTAGAACCGCAGTCCATGCTGAGAATATGGAAAGATCACTTCTCCAAATTATATAACGGCGATGACGAACCGAATTCCGCTGTAAGGGAGATAGAACCACTCAACCTCGGCGACGCAGATCAACAATTCCGCCTACCCGACCTTGACGAAGTGAAGATAGCTATATCTAAACTTAAGTCAAACAAAGCTGCGGGAGCTGACGGCATCGCTACCGAACTATTCAAAGCAGCAGGCGATGACTTGGTATGGAGCATACACCAACTCATCTGCAAAATATGGTCGGAAGAAAGCATGCCCGATGAGTGGAATCTCAGCATAGTGTGCCCTATACATAAGAAAGGAGACCCTCTAAACTGCGCCAACTACAGAGGCATCAGTCTCCTTAACATTGCGTATAAGATCCTCTCTGCCGTATTATGTGAACGTCTGAAGCCATTCGTCAACAACCTGATTTGTCCTTATCAGTGTGGCTTCAGACCAGGAAAGTCCACTATCGACCAAATATTCACACTACGATATCGATACCCACCATCTCTTTATTGATTTTAAAGCCGCATATGACAGTATCTATAGGGAAGAGCTCTACCGAGCAATGTCTAGTTTTGGCATCCCTGTCATACTTATCCGTTTGTGCAGAATGCTCTGTCAAGAATACTGTCAAGGTCGGAAAAGATCTTACCGATGCATTTGATGTCAAAAAAGGTTTTAGACAAGTCGATGCACTGTCATGCGACGTCTTCAACATCGTTCTGGAAAGAATTGTGCAAAACTCAACCTTCAACATGTAACGGTAGTTGGTCCTATCACACCAAAAAGGGCGATCTTAAGCCATCCCAAAGAAACCCAAGGACACAGGAATCCTTGCAGGAATCTATGGGTAGTATGAAAGGTTGTTCAGTTAGCGATGCGCGGTAGGCATGCTTGCGTTATGCACGAAAAACCAGCTCTTCGGTGGGGTGGGATCTTGCGCAGGCTACTGAACATCCGTACATTTTTTATACATGCCTAGACAAATTTAAATAGTTTTCAAAAAAACAAAATCAAACAACAAAATTAAACAACAGCATGTTAATCCAAAACCTTTAATTTATGGGAAACCTTAAGGTGGTATTGGTTTCCTAGAGTGTTGCCCTCCCACTATCTATAACCAAAGATTACAGATAAGACCTTGGCTTATGCTCCACTCGATTTTAGCAAAAGCCCCTATAGCGAAAAGTGAACCTCACAAGTTCACTTGATCTCCACTCACATCACTTATTAAATTCACCTACCCTCACTAACACAACGAAATCAGAATCTCATCTCAGGAAGGTAATATCATTTCAAATTAAAAATAAAACTTAATTTGATTCATTTTTAAGATCTACAATCCACTTCAATTTTATTCAATTAAAGAGCAAAAAAAAAATGTTTTTATCAAACATTCTAAAAAAAATTAGTTCATTATCTGAACAAACTAAATATTAAAATTTAAAAAAATGGAATATTGAATTCGTCTTTTGACTTTACTTTACTCCGAATAATAAATATTCACAAAAAAAAATGATTTATCGATGGATTCAGGAAAGAACTTTTGTATTCACCTTTTTATATATATACAATATATATATACATGTATATTACTATCTTACCCTTTAAAGGGTTGAAGGAACCAAAATAAATAATAAAAATAATAAACAAAAAAAATGAATTCAAATAATTATAGCTCGTTCATATGTTTAAATAAAAAAATTTTAAAAAATATATATATACATATAACGACTCACCAATCGAAGGTAATATTAAGTTTTTTAAAAAAAAATGTTGTTGTCGAATTTATAAGTTGAATATACCATGTCATTTGCGCAGCAGCGGTGGCTTCTCAATTTGTTGTGCACAGCAGATTGAATAACCGATGCTCTAGCTAAATGAAAAAATATGTAATAAAAGAAAAGTAAACAGATGAACGATCTTTACAAAAACAAAATGATAAAATTGGAAATACTCAACTTTCGGTGTTGTGAATTCGGAAAAATTAATTGGGTGGTTTCGGGATGACCGAATAAAAAAAGTAAAAAGAACACAAAATTTTGACTCTTGATTATACTATGTAGATCGTCGTTGTTGTTATCTTTTTGTTTGGCTTGGCTGTGAGATGATGTTGTTGATGCTGGGAATGATGCTGGGAATGATGCTGATGATAACGATGATGCTGACATATAAGATTGCTATTATAGGGTGTTGGATGATGGATTGTAGGTAGGTTTGGTGGATATGCATAGGTCTATTGCTGGTCTATTGTACGATGATGATGTGAATTTATTTCGAGGAAATTCTGTAAGTCACGAAATTTGCTGCAAGGTTTAGGGCACGAGGTGTCGATTATTTTGACAAAATCTCGTAGAGTGGTGTCACAAGTTAGTTTTCCACTAGGCCTTATGATAAAGTTTAACAAGCATGTGACTTGCGCAGCGTAGTGGTGAGAACCAAATAGGTTAACCAAAGCTAGGCCGGTGTGGAGAAAGACTCGAATGACCATGTGCACGCAGAGTATGATTAACTACGATCTTCGAAGTGCTGTTTGGTGTCCCTGTCCACGGGAGTCGTTTGGACAGGCAAGGCACTGGCTAGAGAGACAGCGCTTTGCATAAAAGATTTGGTATAGTTGTGCACTCGTTTTGCCGAAATGCACGATGACACACACAGCTTTTTCTTCTTTTTTCTCTTTTTTTTTGTTATACAAAAATTTGGTAAAAGATTAATTTAGTTTTGGCACAATAGTTTTTTTTTATTTTTTACTTTAAATTATTAAGTTGTATGTTGTTAAGTCGGTACTTAATTTGACTAAAAAATCAATTTTTAGATGACTTTTCTTGTGAGTTCCACCTAATATCAAGAATGAAAAGAAAGATCAAATTGAAGGAGAAAATAATTACACCTTTCAACTTGTTTCAATTCCATTTTTTCCGCATTGAGGGAAATGGATACACTTATCGTAGTAATTTTGTACTTCGAAATATGTCGGTCATTTATTGGAAACACACAGAATTCCTTATGGGTTGAGTTCATAAACGCATCATTTACGATGGCAGTGAAAATAAAAGAATTATTATTAGCGGTGTGATTATTTGTTTTAAGCTAAGTGTATGGGTCCCCAACAAACACTAGAGGCACAATCTTCCAAAAATCCATCCAATTACTCGGATACGCAGATGATATTGACATAATTGGGAGATCAAAGCGTGATGTCAGTGGAGCGTTTTTGAGCATTGCGACGGAAGCGAAGAAGATGGGTTTAGTGGTCAATGAGGGCAAGACCAAGTATAAGCTGTCATCAAAAAAGGACATTGAACGACGACGTCTTGGACAAAACGTCACCATGGACAGCTATAACTTTGAGGTAGTTAAGGACTTTGTCTACCTAGGCACCGCTATTAATGCAGACAATGCAGACACCAGCGCTGAAATCAAACGAAGAATAACTCTTGCAAATCGCTGCTTCTTTGGACTTAGAAGGCAGTTGAGAAGTAAAGTCCTCTCTCGAGCATGTAAAATCACCATCTATAAGACACTCATCATCCCGGTTCTCATTTATGGGGCTGAGGCCTGGACCCTGTCAAAGAAAGATGAGAGCGTCTTAGGATACTTCGAGAGAAAAATTCTTCGGGCGATTTTTGGTCCCGTACGCATAGACGGAGAAAGGAGGAGAAGATATAACGACGAACTGTACGGGCTGTACAGAGACACTGACCTAGTTAGCAGAATTAAAGTCCAACGGCTTAGATGGCTAGGTCATATAGAGCGGATGGACATCAACGCTCCAGCCCGGAAGGTCTTCGAATCCAATCCCGAGGGAAGGCGCAGTAGAGGAAGACCGCGACTCAGGTGGCGCACCCAGGTGGGAGAGGACCTCAACCAACTTGGCGTGCGAAACTGGAGACAGCTAGCTAGGGACCGAGCTGGCTGGAGACGCTTGTTGGTTGAGACCCAGGTCCGCCCCGGACTGTAGCGCCACCTTAAGTAAGTAAGTAGTAAATGCTCTTTGAAAAACATTCTCTTTATTTTTTTATTTTTTTACATTTCCCATGCATGGCGATGTCATATTAAAAGCACCACATGGCCCGTGAATCATGTGACTTGTAACAATGTCAAATCATTCTAGATCAATTGGATCTGGAATTTCGGCTGAAATAATTTGATCAATTTCTTCTGGACGAATTTTAACATCAAGCCAAATTAAAATGCGAGCTTGAGGTAAGCCTCGCTTTTGCCACTCAATTGAATACAACCAACAACACGTTTTGCCAAAGACTGAATATTTTACATAATAAAATCAATTAAGGATTTTAATTTTTGTTTAAACACTCGTACAGTTATGCCGTGACGATCTATCGACTGTTTGTATTTCCTCCCAATTTGGATTGCAAGTAAATGTTATAAAAAAATCTGGACGCCCGTAATGACGGACATAAGTCATCGCGTCCTGAATGTATTCTTGCATGTTTCGTGGACTACCGATGTAGATTGAAGGTAAAATAACTGCACTGCCGATTTCATTGGTGTTTAAGTTTCCATCGATGTTTCCAAAAACAGCATCTCGTAAGTGGATGTATTCCTCTGATCGTAATTAAGCTTGGTTAAACCGAATAAATCGCAAACGTTCGCTTTCAATATTAGCAAACATATCTACAACGTATTGATGATACAACTGACGATATCGAAGAATACAATTGTCCTGATTATGTCTAATCATTAATCGATGCTCGCAGTTACTTTTGTAATTAATTCATTACTATTGATTGGATGACACTGTTTGATATTGATGTGATATTCATCTTGTCCTTGCCAGAATATCAATGGGTACTGGAGTGCGTCGAACAAACGGTGTATATCTGAAATTCCACTCACTGTATTATCTCGGTGTGTAATTTTAATAGATCTGTTGTCAACTGGATCAATGACAATAATAGCAACTTCATCTACGGTTGGCGCATTGAATCTGCCAGCGCACGTGCTCTTCTGATGGTACATTGTGGAGGTTAAATTTTTTTTGTGGCATTGTACTGAGAATAGGGATTGTTAGTTAAAATTCAATCAAAATAAAAAAAAATTATACAATTTTGCAGTCAAGACAACCCTGTTTAAAAATGATAAAATGTAAACAATTTAGACCATTACTAGAAATAAAAACTATCCTATATCTTAAGTTAGACCAAATTACACGTAAAATGCCAACTTTCACCGAAATCGGTTGACTTGGTGAAGAGTTCATTGGGAACATACATAATGACACTGGATTTTTATTTATTAAGATTACTGAATATCGAAATATTTGTAATTTTTGAAAAGCTATTTGATTCGAAAATCAATTTTTACCAACTCTTGTCAATTTTTTTCAGTTTTTAATTTTTTGTAAAAAAACTGTCAATTCGATTTTTTTCAAAATTTTACTGATGTTGAAAACAATATCTCTGAAAAGATAAAAGTAGTTTAAAGCCAATATCTCAAAGTTTTGAAAAGATATTTGAGTCGAAAATCAATTTTTACCAACGCTTACACATTTTTTTTAGGTTTTTATTTTTTGTAAAAAAACTGTCAATTCGATTTTTCTCAACATTTTTCAGAATAATAAAAACAATATTTCTCATAAAATAATATAAGTTTGAAACCTAAATTTCAAATTTTTGAAAAGATATTTTAATCGATATCCAATTTTTACCAACTTTGAGTAATGTTTTTTTTAGATTTTTATTTTTTATAAAAAAAAACTGTCAATTCGATTTTTCTCAAAATTTTATCAGATTTCAAAAACATTATTCTTCGTTTCACAAAATTGTTTTGGAGATGAAATCATATTTTAGTCGTAAAATTTCGGAGGTGACACATTTTTTCAGTTTTTTTGATTCCAAAAAATATATTTCTTTGATATCACGTTATAATATATTATATAAAATTTAATTCAAGTCTCTAGCGTTTTTGGTTTGTAACCAAAATTTTCACCTTTTTTCAAACTGCTATGGTAAAAAAAAAACACCCACGAAATTTCTTGAGAGACCTTTCTGAATCTTTCTGCCTTATTATCTGTATAAAAAAATGTATTTGAAATCGATATCTCTTCTGGTTCTTGAGCTATGGACGTCGAAAAAAACGTCGCGAACGTACGTACACACGCACGCACAGACATCTTTCCAAAAATCTTTTATTTCGACTCTAGGGACCTTGAAACGCCGAGAAATGTCAAAATTTTCAATTTGACAAATCGGACAAATTACAATAACTTCCTATGGGAAGTTAATAAATAAATAAATATTGTTTCTACATGTCGCAGGAATTTAAAGGGAACTTTATATAAAATTGATGATCTCGTATTAAAAGTTTTTTCTTAAAAGCCTGTATATTTACTCTTTTTTAGAAACAAATTTTATTTTAAATCATTACTAAAGTTACAAACATTTTAGTTGTTTTTGAGAGCAAAGCACTTTTTGGTAAATTTCGTTAAATAACTAACAAATCTTTACGTGTACAACTTAACTGAACAAGCTTTATAGCTCAAATAAATCCCTCCCCTGAATTGTCGATTATGCAAAATTTGATGAAATTGTGCTAAGTTTTTGTAATAGGGCTGAATTTCCGATTAAAATTATGTTCTTGGTCAAGTCCTTAGCTAAAACTGGTACTTTTGGCAACAAAGCTTTAGGAAGTAAAATACAAATTTTTGGCATGAAAAGTGCTTCCTCAAATTAGCTGTTCGAATTTGGCTTAAAACTGTATCTCCCTGGCATCCCTGACAACAGTACTCGCACACAAGAATGGTTAAGAGTTGTAGGTAACTAGGCCCTAGTTCTCAACGGACTGTTCAGCTACCTAATTTATTTATTTATTCAAGTCCCTTTTGTGCTATCGTATAATCGGTATCCGTTTCTCTTCATCTTGTCCTATTTTTCTCATAATCTTAATGACGGGTGATTCGAATCTGCCACCTCGAATGGTCCATCGTAACCGAACCTATTGATATAAAAATAGCCCTAAGCCAAGGTAATACGCTGTCATTTCTTTACCATTGACCTTGAAAGAATAACGCAGAGTTGTCTTTCGTCGTCTATATTAAAGGAATCATCCTGCCTGACAGCAGCCTTCGGTTCAAGGTGTATGCACTTGTGAGTTTAGTTTTCCTACTAATAGAACTTTCGAACTTCATTTCCACACGCTTCTCATAATCTCTCTTTTTCCTTCTGATAAGTCGGTGTTCTTCTTTCTATATATGTTCAAAAAGCTCGTGTGCATCTCTCGTCCTTCTGCGCAACTCCGGCGGCTTTGTGTGCCTGTTTTTGTCTGCAGATGCCTTCCGAATTCCTATTCTAACCAGAGCTTTCTTGTTGGTGGCTGTTTAAAACGTCTAAGGTGACTTCTCTGATTATATTTGGCAATGTTGCCACTGGTCTCGATACAATGTGTTCAAGGCAAAGAATAAAGAAAAGAGGTTACTTGTTACTCGATCGGAGAAGGATTTGGCAATCTCTTTGGATTCTAGCCGTCCAACGTTGAACTTTACCCAGCAACCGAAGTGCTACCTTGGCTAAACGAGAGCGTGTCTAGCATTGCTTGCAATATGATTAAACTGGTTGACCTAGAGAACTCCATATTATGGATATTAAGGTGTGGAAAACGCTAACTGGCAGCCATGGCGTGTCACCCCGCAGCAGAATCGATAAGTCTAAATCTAGTTCCTTAGAATGATCATAATGCACATTTGTGTAGAAAACATTCAGAAAAAAAAATATGTAGCCGTGCCATGGTATTATTCATAAAGCATACTTTTTAAACGCGTCATTTTTCTGGCCAATAAGTTGCAGCATCACTAATACATTATACGATTATGAACAAAACATGTTCACTGCGAACCCTAGAGTCCTTGAAGTACATCTGTAAAATTGTACTTCGTAGAGTTTAAATTTTTGAAGACATCCTAAGACAGTTTGAAGTAATTCTTTTCGTATTTTTCGTTGCTGATGCCATTTTAGCATTCTTCCTTGTTCTTAGCGCAATTCCCAAGACCCTTCGATTACAACACTTTCGGAAAGACATCTACTTCCGACACAAAATACAAAAAAATTCTATTCCACATTTCACATCATGCGGATGTCGATTGTAAGAAGGCATCAGCAATAAAACCAACTCTGGTGGGTATCTTCTTTCGACACATACTCGTACATTGGTATATAGAAAAGGAGCATATAGGTCTTCAATCTTGAAAGGATACATGGCATGTTGTTTGTTTGTACTTCTTCTTGTACATCCTCCTTGGATAGATTCTTAGTTCTTGAGAAACTTGAAGGAGCGATGTGTGTGATAAATTGACAAGCGATACTATTTGTCAGCAGTCAACGTATTTGCATTTCATTTTTGTTGTTAACGCGAAAAACGCTGTTCCATCTGTTTGTCTATAGTCTAAGAAAACGATGATTCCTATCTGCCCTTAAAGGATGCTATAGGGAATATCAGGCACGGTGATGGGGTTAGGTAGCTCGATAGGTACACATATACATGTTTCCCAATGGAGACAGACAAAATAATGTTCACATCCTTTATTTTGAAATTTGTTGAACGTTGTGTGTGATGACTTTGTCAATTTGTCCTGAGTCCTTGAGTCTTGAGTCCTGAAAGCTCGTATCTACCTATATTTTTCTTATAGATAGGTTCGGAGGGAAGCGAAGTTAAGTGCAACAATGGTCGATTTGGCATTTATTTTATAGAAATGGCCGGAACAGGTATTGGATTGCACTTTACTTTTGAACACAAAACAAATGAAATGTACAGACGACCATCAACAATGCAATATTGTAATTTTCCCAAAGGTGAAAATTGAAATAAGTTTCATGTTTTGAGAATCGATCCTTTCTTCTTATGATAAATGCATCAGCATAAGGATGTACCTAGCTACTTTTAAAAGAGGGTATAAGTATGAAGAATAAGTTCCTTTTTGTATCTATGCAAGTTCAAGTATAGACAGGAATACAGGGTATATAGGTTTTGCTATTGGTAAAAAGAAAGAAAGTGAATTTATGGAAAACTTGTCAATTCTGGAGGAGTGCAGTATAAGGATCCATTTTCCATGAAGCTAGATAAACGTGTAGTTCAATTTTCTCTTCAAGTTGTAATACAGAATGCATTGCTGGGTTTTTCCTTCGAACGTAAAGAGGAAGTATTGTTGTCACTTGTAAGATATCAAGGACCAATACATTAATATGTATGCCATTTAGTTTGAGAGAAGTTTAGTGCGTCACAATTAAGACTTACCGATACAGATACAATTTAAGGGACAATTTTATAACTATGTATTTTAAGGTAACAATTCTTTGGTGGAGAAATCAAGTATTGGCAATTATACTTAACACAATCAAGGTCTATAATAAAGCCATTAATATTTTTACATAAATAAAACATCGAATCCTTAGGGTCTACCACCCAACAAAACTTAGAGCCTACCGCACCATCCTGCAAAGGGGTGAAGACAAGAAATACAATTAGAGAGGGAATTGTTCTGACAGTACAAAGAACGTTATTAGGGAACACATCAAAGGAAGAATCATGATCCCTAATTGCCAAGAAAACCAGGTAGTTGCCCCAGTTGCCATCACCAGCCAAAGGTATACTCAGAACTGATCCCTTTCCTCTTAACCTGAAGACCGTACAGTACACACATAGGAGAGAGTCATGACTGTCGATAAGAACAAGGCCAAGCATAGCAAGGCTGGAGTTCTTAGCGCCATAAAGCCATAACACAACGATGGAAAGCTGAGAGTATTGGTCAGAAGTTTGCTGGCAGAAATCCCGAAACACCAACGTAAGAACTAGCCCTCAGCAAATCCAACCAGCTTTAGGGTAAAGACATTGACTATTAATACAAGCTTGTTACTTAAAAGCTCCATGCCTAGGATTAGTAAAAGATTCAAGGCATTTCTATTTCAAGAATTTCATGAAGTCGCTATTGTTGACTTTTAGATGCCAACTTGAAGATTGGTGAAGCAGCAATGAAAAATAGTCAAGAATCATTTAAGAAGTTAATGATAGTCAAGAGTAAACTACCACCACTTTTCTACAATCTCACGACAGTCTTCGGGTTCAAAATAATGACTTGCGACGATGATAAGACTCTCCAATAGCTCAGAGAGCAGAACTGTAACAGCTTGGCCGAGCACTGATCTTCGTCTTATGGCCACAAGCGAGATCAAAAACCTTAACCGAGAAATAGAATTGGAAAACTAATCGTTATGGGATCCAACTTCCCAAAAGATAGGCTAGAAAGATACAAGGGAAGAATGGGACAGGGAATACGAAGAAAGGTACGGAGGTGGTCTTGAGGTTTACTTACAAATCGATACCGTAAGATAGGTTTACATCAGAATAACCCGATGTAAACTAAGATTGTTGGCGGGTCATAGGAAAAAAATAAGTGAGGTGGCTAGTAAATATGATGACAAAAAATAAATACATTTAAAATAATGTTCAACACAGTAAAGCCGCCAGTACCAATTTGGTCTACTTAATGAAAAATGAACACTATGACGTAGCACTAAATTAGAAACCCTAGGTCAGATTAGACGACTGAACTCCAAACAGTTCGTGCTGTACAAAATCGACACAAGTAATTTATCATGTAATAACGGAACATGTATATTATCTAGGAGTCAGTTGGGTACCACCTCACAGCCTTGTACCGAGGAATGAGTGAGCTGATGAGCTTACGATGATTTTTACAACACTAAACCAATACGGTGCTGGCTCGACCATAGACAACCCATTCTTTGAATTAAAACGCTTATTAGTAACACGATAACCCAACTTTAAGGTCGATTGTGAGATTCTTCAGGATAGTCATCTAGGCCCTTTTTTTATGCGGACGATATTATAATCTTCAGAACTATTTCAAATGCTCGCAGTTTTACAAGTCTGCTTTTCAAAGTCCATAAATGTAAATTATGACCCTTACTTACCTCGTCTAAGGAGTTTGTTCTAGCTAAGTTATTTAATGATGTTAAGACGGAGTCAAAAACATTTTCAGAGCACTACACTTTGGGATAGACCTGGGTCTCAACCAACATGCGTCTCCAAGTAGCTCAGTGCTTAGATTGATGTATCTAATTTCGCACGCCATATTGGTTGGGGTCCTCTCCCACTTGCGTGTGCAAACTGACTTCCTCTACTGATCCGCTAACGTCCTTGGGGATTATATTTGAAGATTTTACGGTCTGGACTGTTGATGTCCATTCGCCTGCATAACCCCGCCTGAGTCTAAGTCGTTAGACTTCAAATCTTCAATGTCGTTGTTCAGCCCGTACAGTTTGTCCTCACTCTCCAACTATGCACACGGAACAAAAATAACCTGAAGAATTTTACTCTAAGAAATACTTATCTTGCCTTGACAAGATCCAAACATCAGTTGCTCGGGAGGGTAATTTTATGCTCAATTGTCTTATAGGACTTATAAGCCAAAGGAAACATAGACTTGCAAGAGTTATTTTCCGTTTCATTTCAGTGCTGGTGTCGTTGCCTGAGTTTATAGTTACAATGCTCAAAATGGACCACTGACATTAGACCTTGATATTCAAGTTATGCCAATATTAACAGCGTACTCCACAGCCTGCTTTAAATTCAGAATAGAATTGGTGCAACACAGACTATTGAAATTTCGTACTCAGATGGATAGGACCTTGTAACCACATACAATCTTTGATTGACAAATTAATAAATCACAAATTAAGCCTGTTTGCTTATTCTGTCTTCTCAAACCTCAGAAATTTGTGCGATATCTTAAATTGATTAAATTTATAATCAAAAATCTTTTTATCGTACTCAAACTGTGGTAAGACCGATCTCAACATACATAAATCTGCTATTCCGGATGGTACGGCAACTATTATTCCAAAGATGTCTTCTTTAACCCTGGTAAAACTCCTTCGTAAGCATTTGCATCTTTCCCAGATCGTTCCGAGTAATAGGAAAATTGCATTTGTTTAGCCGTTTCATAAAACAAGTGAATATTCTTTTCACTCAAACTTCCAAAAAATTGCACTATGGTCCACTTTTTCCAACTTCATTTAAACGCTGATTAATTTATCAGCTCACGAAACATCTTGAGCTACGAAAGCTTCTTAATAACTATATCAGTAAGGTTTTCACAGCAACAGCTATCCTATGGTTTATCTAATCGGATAGTACAACCAATCTTTACTGGTATTTGATAGAGTAAGACTATTACACTTTATATTTTAAAGGTAATTGATAACATCTAAATTTTACTCTCTTATCCTAAACACACCCTTTTAGTATCGGCGAATTCCTTTTTCGTTTGATTTGAAATTTCCTTTTAAACCAATCAATCAAATTATTTTTTGGACGGATTCAATTCTAAAACAAACAATATAAATGCTGTTGTGCCATATTGCTCCATCTTGACATTTCAATGTAATTCTTTCACTGTTAAAAACACACTTAGCTTTTTATATTCGATTCAAGACTTTTTTTGTAGTTTAGTTTATTTCTTTTTTTTTAGAAAATTCAGATAAGACTTTAAGATGATTAAGAAAAAAAATAGAAACTAATCTTCTGGGGGTTAAATTGAAAACAACGAAATCTTGCTTGTGATGACATTATTTCTTCTGGACATGGAAATAGCACGCATATAGAAATCTAATAAAAATCAAAGGTTTAAAAAATTAAAACTTTTTTTTGATACAGTCTTTCTGTTTACCTAGTTAATACTTTGTGGACCGGCCACGATTTTTCAAAGTAACTTGGCATCTTCTTATGGTAAACTTTCCACTTATTTTCTACATTTGCTCTGGGGAATAGAGTACCAAATTTCCTGAATTAGGGTTTTCCGATTTTTTTTTCCCGATCTTAACTTTAACATAACTCCACAAGTTTTCAATTAGGTTAAGATCGGGACTTTGCGTAGGCCAGCTTAAAACCTCAATATTTCCGTGGCTAAACCAATCCTAGTTATTGCACATGTTCAAATAGTAAACATATGCATTCAAGAAGACACAAGGGTCCATAGGCTTTTCTCAAAACGCATCTCTTCATCTATCAACTATTATTCTCACCTTCCCGCAGTGAACATCGGGTGCCTAGTACCTCAACTGAGGATTGGGTTCTAACACCAGCTGAAAATTGTTGGGGGTAGCAAACGAGAGAAAGGAGGATAGGTGTTTCCATTAAGGCACATCTCCTTGTCCAGACGGCAGCGAACGATTTCTCGAGATGGAATCAACGGTGGCGTCTACAGTTCCCAAAAGGTTGAACTACTAAGTGAACACCTTATAGGGCTTCTCCACTTATTCGGAGCCCAGGCTTATAAGGAGCAGTTTTTTCCGGTTCCCCGTCCTTGGAGTTATACTAAGGATCTGGCTGTGCCGTCGAGGTGACTTCTGGACCACGTAAAAAATACCTTAGTTGTGAAGCACCAACAAGCCTCGGATACGGACGGATTTACTGTGCGTATGACAGCATCCATAGGGAAGGATTCTAAAGAGTAATTGAGAAGTAAAGTCCTCTATCGAGCATCTAAAATCACCATCTATAAGACGCTCATCATCCCGGTTCTTATTTATGGTGCTCAGACCTGGACCCTGTCAAAAAAAGGTGAGAGCCTCTTAGGATGCTTCGAGAGAAAAATTTGTCTGGTGATCTTTGGTACACTTTCACTGACCTAGTTAACAGAATTAAAGTCCAACGGCTTTGATGGTTAGGTCATGTAGAGCGAATGGACATCAACGCTCCAGCCCGTAAGGTCTTCGAATCCAATCGCGAGAGACAGTGCAGGTGGGTGAAGATCTCAACCAACTTGACGTGCGAAACTGGAGACAGCTATTTAGGGACCGTGCTGGCTGGAGACTCATGTTGGTTGATGCCCAGGTCCGCCTCGGATTGTAGTGCCACCTTAAGTAAGTAAGTAAGTAAACCAATCCTTGACCACCTTGGCTGCATGTTTCGGATCATTGTCATGTTGAAACTTCCATCGGAGATGCATATTGTCTTCGGCCAATGGGAGCATAACATGTTCCAAAATATCCCTTTGCCCGTATTTAGTCAGGATGTAATTGATACGGAATATACGGCCCACACCATACCAGGAAAAACAGCTTAAATCCATAATATTACCTCCACTGTGTTTAACAGTTTTTTTGGTATAGCGTGGGTGATAGTCCTTTCCTTTTGGTCGTCGGACATTATATCTTTCTGGTAGATTAAAGTTCTGAAGCGAATTGTGCGTGTACTGACTTCGTTATTTATTTCAGCGCCTATAGCCATTGATGAAGCAAAAAGGTTTGATTTCGCTAACAAGACGACCCGGCGATCAGTAGTAATTGATGTCTTCTTAGGCCTTCCCCGATTTTTGCGCAATGATATGGCCTTGAGAGCATTTGTTACAAAATTCTGAGATCTTCCTAAGGCATCCGCTATAAATTTATACGTCTTACCCTCATTCCTTAATTGAAAAACAATTCTTCTTTCTTCCGGTGATTAGTGCACGTTTCTATGCCCATATTAAAACTCCAATATATAAAAAGCTTATGTCTATAGATCAAAAAATTGTTTTATGTAAGATATGAAGTTTGAATTGTTTTTATGACCAACATCTTAAACACTCCAAATCTTAATCCAGCAAAATTAACAAATCATCTCTGACAAGAGAATGGTTATTTCTTAAAACAAAACTTTTTGTAAGGTTCTTTTTTTGACCAGCTGTGTAAATACATCCAACACTTGAGTTCAATTCCCAGCTCTGGATACTAAAGTCTCTTGGAAAATATTCAAATAGTGTTAGAAATTAATATTCAAAATAATTGAACAATTTACAGCCCACTTGTTTTCCACCTCTATCTTTTTCAATGGTATTTTAACTTGTAATGCTTAAGTGGAAAACATACCCAGATTTCTTAAGCAGTTTAACCGTAATACCCGGGCTTCTAGGAATGCAAACCAGTTAAGTCTTGATTATATGAGCAGTATTGTGATGAACAGATATTCGTTCTTTAGCCGCACTAGTCGAATGTGCTGTTCACCGTCATTGCAATGTTCAAAAATTCAACACTATTTCACTGGCTAAAGACTAGAAACCTAAGGTATGATAAACAGTTATTCTAAACGTTAAAAAAAGAAGTTCGAAAGTAAGTGCTCTTTAGAAACTTTTACTTCGAAAAACTTCTACCTACAAAATGATATTTTGAATTATAAAATGAACAAAGATTTATAACTTTCGTATATGAAATTGAATTCAAAAAACTTCTATATGCACACTGGCACGATGATAGCGCGAAATAAAAGCTAACCCCTTCCCATCAGTCTTAGACTTTTACATAACCTACATAGATCTGTACAATCATCATATTTAAAATATCTTCATCTTGAATAAAATATAATTTTTTTCTTTTACACGAAAATCACTTAAGAAACTTTTCAGTCTTCACTTATGCGCATATGAAGAATTGCACTATCATCAGAAAACTGTTTGCATTTCTACTTGGATCCTTTGAAATGGTGCGGGTGGCTGTGCGGCAATGGCAACGGGCGTTTTGAATGAAATTCGTCAACATTTTCCCAAATCAAATTCCACATTAGCCTTGTCATTATACAAAAAGTTCAAAGTTCTATCTCTCCCTTTTGTTTGATGATGAGAGAAAGAGATACAAATAGAAATTGGTAGCGAAAATATATATATATAATGTAAGAAGAACAAGAAACAAGACTAAGAATATGACTTTTACAAACTTTTCATAAGAAGATGAAAGCCCAAACTAAAAAGGTAACAAGACAAAGGTAAAGGTAACTAACTCATCATGCCATCAGCGCATTCCCTCCACATAACATCGGTATAAGTAAAACTAGACAAAATCCTCGTGTACTCGAACCAAGAACAGACTTTCAATTTAACCAATTTATGAACTAAGACGAAACAAACATCCCTCATCCCAAAAACCCTCCACCCAAACCTCTCGCTTTAGGAAAGGATGAGAAGGATATTTTCTTGTATTTCTTTTATTTTAATATAACACCCACGCCCGCCATCTCCTTAAAATGCTTGTAATGTGACTGTGGACTGAGACCGGGACTGGGACCAAGGACTCAGGTTTCAGGTTCCCGGACCTCCTCAACCTTGAAGTCGTGGCTGTGTAAGAATTTGCATAATGGAAAGTTACATTTAGATAATTTTCTTTGTTGTTCCTCACCGTTTCTCGTTTTTCGGCGTATAGATGGTGTGGTATAGGGATTGAGATCCTGAGAGCTGAAGCAGGCAGCACATCACTATAGCTGCAGCACAGTATCCAAAGCCGAAGCCGAACATCAGTTCCTTGGTTTGATGCTATTACTACCGCTGGTTGGTTAGCTGTGGTATAGTTGCAATGGTTTGCTGGTAGTTTTGCTTTCCAAACTCAATTCAAGCGTTTTGTGGATATAAACTTTCGAAGAAACTTTGCAAATTCGAAAAAGGTATTCTACTTTGCTTCTCGATTCTTCTTCGTTCTTGTTTCCCTTTCCTGTTCTTCTCTTGTTCCATCTTTTTATACCTCTATACTCCCTGCACTCTGCAGCATTATAAGGCAAGTTATAGAGTAAAGGTATGAGAATAGGAATCAGTTAGTAGGACGAAAGGACGAGGGCTAAAAGATGCGAGATGAGAGATCGTCTTCAATGCCACAATGATAACTACTTCTGCAAGTACTTTTTGAGTTTGAACATGAAATGAAATTTAAATAACCCACAGAGTGTTTATGTGCGATGCCAGTAGTGGCAGTAGTGGCAGTGGCAGAAATCGGAAGAGTATAATGGCATCCCTGTACCAATACCCCTCAGCGTCAGCTCCTTCTTGATTCTAGCTCCCTGATGTGCCCCAAATGCCATACGAGCATATGCCGAAGGGGAAACTTATATAGCCAAGGAATAACTATCTATCTATGGATATATTCCTACAACAGAAAAGACTGACTGGGAAAATAAGTTTTCCTAAAATTGAAAAAGAAACGAAACGAATAAAACATTTTATCAGAACACTAAGAGAATGTGCTGGGGATAATGGGAAATTTAGTAAACATATCAAAGGTCAGTCCAGAGGAAAGCAATAAAACCACAGTTGTGGGAGAAAATGGGTTTCCTTGAGGGATTTGAACCCGTCCGTCCGTCGCTCGTGGTGGTCTTCGTCATCATCGTCGTCGGTCGGTTGTTATTTGTCGGGAGAGAACAGCAACCCATTTCAAAACTTAGGTTATTTAATACAAGATGAAGCTTTTCGGTCCTTACTTCTTTTAGAAGGATAGAAGCTTTGGAGTTATTTGTTAGATTGAAATTTTAATTAGTGATAACTTGTGGATTTATTTACATTTTTACATACACACATACATATGTATCTCCTTACATGTTGTAGGCATTTTATCCTTTCATACTCTTTAATAATACCTTAGATACTCTAAAATTTGGGACACACTTTTGGTATTTCTAGAGATTGAAGAACAATAAATTGAACATAGTAGGTAGGAAATTGCTTAAAAAACAAACTTTCCTCAGTTCTTTAAGTTTTTTTTTAAAGAAGCACGTTAATTGAAACGGTAGGAAATTAGAAAATTTTGAAAGAAAATTTAAACATGACCTTTAAAAGTCTAAAAAATAACAAAACAAAAATGTAATCTAAGAAATTAACAATAAAAGATGTTTTTGTCGTCAGGGAAGATCTACGTCAGAAAAGATCAAAGTCATAGTTTCCAGTTTTCACTTTTCAATTTAGGGCCCTTTTTTGTACCCAATTGATCAACATGATTTATTTATTTGATATGACCTAGGTCATAAGGGCGGGTAGATGTTGTGTGTAGATCAAAAAACAATCTTGACTTGTTTCTTACCTCTTACCCTGACACACTTTTATTGTTCTATCTCCTATAGGCACATTGTACAATTGTGTCTTATCAGCTAATTTCTCGGAGGTCTTTCTTTAATTGTCCAGTTAAAGAAAGAGCTCCTAAGAGAACCGTTTGGAAATACCAGAAAGCTAGGACGGTCTCAATAATTACTTCAGGATTTTTAACTGGTCAATATGCTTCCTCGATAGTGACGTTGATGCCAGCGCAGATATGATCACAAGTTTGATTCTCCTGGGAATGAGAACTTTTATCCCGAAAAGGGTTAAAAGCATCACTAATAAAAACGCATGGTTTGACGATAGCTGTAAAGAGGTAATTAGGGCCAAAGAAGTAATTTTATGTTGCTATAAAGCCAACCCTACTGAGGAAAGCCAGAAAAGTTCAAACAAGCTAGGAAGGCCTGCAAAGCCCATATTCGACGGACCAAATTTATATACGACCAAAAATTACGGCAAAAAATACCACAATGTCCAAAAGGCAGTACAAATTGTTGGTCATTTATAAAAAAACATGAGGAATTCTTCCTCTTCATCGGTTCCGACGCTAGTTGTCAATGACATTCCTTTTGTTAGCTCCTTAGAGGAAGCTTATCTCGTTGCTAGGCAGTTCGCCGCCATCCAGCGAGTGATATAAATCCACTTGCACTTGATCGGGTTAGTGATTCTATGGGACCAATCTTCTTTCGCACTCGTACTGTGGCAAGAGTACTAAAATCTCAACATTCATAAATCCGCTGGTCCAGATGGTATCCCCGCTATTGTTCTGAAGAGGTGTTCTTCAACGCTGGCAAAACCACTGCGTAAGATTTTCCGTCTGTCCTGCTTCTCAGGTCTCGTTCCGAGCGGATGTAAAACAGCATTTGTCCAGCCTATTACCAAAAAAGGCGAATCATCCTCACCCCCTAAGAACCGACCGATTGCACTATCGTCCCTTTTTTCTAAGATCATCAAAAGCTGATTAACTATCAGCTCAAGAAATATCTTAAAGATCGAAAGCTTGTTAATGACCGTCAGTACGGCTTTCGAAGAAATAGGTCCATAAGATTAAAGCATTTGAAAGGGTTTGGCATCAAGCTCTCTTATCGAAAATGCGTGCTTTCGGTTTTCATGAATCCCTCCTTTATTGGATTAGTAATTACCTTTCGAATCGTTCAAAAGAAGTTGTATTGGACGGATTTAAGTCTGAAAACCTCAAAATAAATACTAATGTACCCCAGGGCTCTGTTCTATATCCAACACTATTTCTCATTTTTATTAATGATCTCCTGTCTGCAACTTTTAATCCCTTAGCTTTTCAAATTCGTTTTCTGACTCACATCCCCCTTCTTCGGATATGGAACTGCAACGACAAAATATAATAAGCTCGTTAAATTCCGACCATAACAGCATTGTACAATGGGGAATAAAAACGCGTGGAATTTAATGCTTCGGAAACGCAATGCTGTTATCATCATTGTGTAGGGGTAGAGCTCGCTATTGATGGTGACCGCCTCACTAACGTCGTTTTAAAAAAGTACGGACCAATTACGCCGCCGCACCGGCCCGAAATCTACAACAAACGGTAACTTTTTAAGGATGCATTATCATCTGTTGAACCTCGCGGGGGTTGGAGTAGTCCCATATACCACAATTTTGCTTGTTAACACAGCCAATCATCCAAAAATGCTTATCGTCACTAGAGATAATTTTTCGGCCATAACTGCGGTCCTCTTCCACACGATTCAGCGAACAAACGGCGGCGTTGTCTATGGTGATGAACTTTGAGCTCCTGGGTCAGTTGGATCATGTACGGGTGTAGGCCCAAGTCCCGACAAAAAATTTGCAAAGTTGAAGCCTGCGAAAGGCCAAGTTCTTGTGCACATCGAGGAATAGAACCTCGGGTTCTGCTGTACACTTTTACGGACCTCGACGATGTTCTCATCGGATCTTGGGTTCCTTGAACGTACGGGTGTCGGTTGATTGTTTACTGAACCTTCGTCTCAAATTTGGCCACCAAACGTTGAACGGAATGTTTCAGAATGAATCCCATTCCTGGAGATAGAGTAGATGTAGGAGCAAATGAGGAGAAAAGATCCTTTTAAGGATCAAAATAGGGCCAACATTTCGACTCGGGTATAAGAAACTATTAATTAAACGATGAATTTCCCTTTGAACTTTCATGGACTGCGTTTGCCTTAACAATAGCCAAATGCATTCCTACTCGCGCTTCTGGGAATGCCCATCACTTTGACCTTGAATCCAACTCCGTCGTACTCGTAAGTGCAGATATTCGTTCTTTAGCCGAACTACACGAATGTTTAATGCCTTACCACACTCTTTCTTTCCCTGTCTTTGCAATGTTCAAGAAAATCATCACACCGATTCGCTGATACAAGATCCGCGCAACAAACGGCAAACAAATTTCTTGCAAATGCATTTGACCTGGAAGCGTTTTTCCTCAAGTCCTTAATGGATGTTTTCGAAAAATCATTTAGTTTTTTAGTTTAGTTTTTAGTTTCATTGACTTATAAAAATAATAATAAGTTCAAACATTCTTTGCTTATTTTAACAAAAAAGTCTATTGGTTTGGCATAAAAGCCGTCTACCAGACTGACATACTTTAAATTCATATTTAAACTTTAATTATTAATTAATATAGATGTACATATTTTTCTTTCTTGTTTCAAACATTTCCATTAACAATACAATTTTGATATTTTAATGTTTTTCTAGTGAAATTAAAAAGTACTTCCCAGCCACAGGATCCATTTAAAAATTTTAGCACTTCTCTAATTCCAACGACTGAACTCCAAAATTCTGCACTCGAAATTCCTTTAAAACGGGACAGACTATCATAAAGTGAAACACATCTTCTCTTTCATAACGGTTGCATAAGGTACATATAATTCGTAACTCTGGTCGGTCGGTGTGGCATGAAATTGAGATTCAAAAATTCACCCCCCAATTGAAAGATTGTACTTATTAATTCCGTAGAATGGTTAGCTAAAAAGTATGTTCTTTCATTTAAGTAGTGGCCCAATTTGTTATAATACAACCTGTACTGCGAATTCTGCGCTGCTTCCATGAATTTATGGTACATTCGGTTTGCTTTTTTCTTTAGCAATTCATGAAATTTTGGTTTTAGTGATTCCACTAGCTCCTCAACTGTAAATATCAGGTTTAATCCACATTCGGATGCCAGTTTCTTCCACTCTTGGACACATCCCCTTCAATCAACAATAAGTGCATAAGTACTATTTTTGGTCTTCTCTGCTCATGCATTGCTAATACTCATAGTTGAAATGAAGCTTAAGAGTATCCCAAAACATAGGCGTTATACCAGTCTTCAAATGAATCACATTGTTTGGGGAACAAGCGGATATTCTAAAAAATCTTTTAATAAAGTAACGTAGAAACTTCTCCATTGTTTTAAACAGTCGGTAACCCTATGCTTGTGCTCCATATAGAAGAACGGTTGTTGCAGTTGTACGAAATATAACTTGCTTTGATGTATGTGAAATACTGTTCTTATTTATGCAGCTGCCCAAAACAGAGCAGATAGCACGCTTTGCATCTGCTAGTTTGCCTTGAAGATGTTTTTTCATATTGGAATTCGATGAAATCAACACTCCCTTACGATTTCTATTTCCTGATGTCCGTTAAACGCCCACTTCTCCAGCCGAGAATATCTTCCTCCGCCACTTCTTAAGATCATCATTTTAGATTTAACCAGTTTGACAGATAGATTCCAACTCTTACAATAACTTCCTAATCTGTTGATCATAAGATGCATGCCTTCAACTGTCTCTGCGAGGAAAACGATGTCATCTGCAAATAATAACCCTGGAATTTACGTCTGACGGAGCTCAATTCCACCTTAAACAGCATCTGTGTTATCATTTATGTATAAGATAAACAGTAGTGTGCTAAGAACGCACCCTTGCTTTACTCCTACTGTTGTTTCGAAATCTTCGGAAAGACATTTTCCATCCCAGATACGAGCAGTATATGGTACAAAGCTTTCAATACATTTATCATTTTTGATGATATCCCTAGCATATATAATTTATAGAAGAGTGCTTCTCGTAGTATGGAGTCAAAGGCTGCTTGAAAGTCGACAAAGAAAGCATCGTCATTGCGGGCGATTTTAGTGTACACAATTCTTCTTGGCTTCGTTTTTCTGGCCAGTCAACACCGGAAGGAAGGTATGTTGAGGTCTTTGCTGAGTTAAATCAATTGAAACACCTTGTCTCATGTGTAAAAAAACTCAGTTGAAGAAAAAAATCCTATGAGAACCGTTTGGCAATATGAGAAAGCCAACTGGGACGGTCTCAATGAATTCTACAGGAACTTTAACTGGTCACTATGCTTCCTCGATAGTGACGTAGATTCCAGCTCAGATCAAATCAAATCAAATGGGGTGGCGCAACAGTCCGTTGTGAACCAGGGCGTAGTGACTTACAACTCTCAACCATTCCTGTGTGCGAGTACTGTTGTCAGGAATGGAAGGGACCTACAATTTTATGCCGAATCCGAACGGCTAGTTTTGAGAAAGCACTTTTTCATGACAAGAATTACTCTTGAAGGATTTGTCCAGCTCAGATATGGTTACAAATTTAATTCTTTTGGAATGAGAGATTTTATCCCGAATAGAGTAAAATTAATCAAACCTAAAGAGAACTCATGGTTTGATTCAAACTGTAAAGAGGTAATTAGGATCAGAGATGTAAGTTTCCGGATTTATAAAGCCAACCCCACTGAGGAAAACCGGAATACGTTCAAACAAGCTAGAAAGACTTGCAACGGCCACATTCGACGAACCAAATTTTTGCATGACCAGAAATTAAGGCAAAAAATACTACAATGTCCCAAAGGTAGTACAAATTTCTGGTCATTTGTAAAAAACAAACGAAACATCACGTCATTTGCTTGCAGCAAATTGGCTTTATCGACCGATAATGGAGAGTGTCATGAGTCCTCCTGTTCTTGAGAGCGTAAACGATTCTATGGGAAGAATCGTCTTTCCCACCCGTGCAGTTGCAAGAGTACTGAGAGACCTTGACATACACAAATCCGCTGGCCCGGATAGTATTCCCCCTATTGTTCTGAAGAGGTGTTTTTCAACGTTTGCTAAACCACTGCGTAAGCTTTTCCATTTTTCCTACTCTACAGGTCTCTTTCCAAACGGATGGAAAACAGCATTTGTACAGCCTGTCCCTCAAAAAAGCGAATCATCCTTCCCCTCTAACTATCGTCCAATAGCACTCACGTTCCTTCTTTTCAAGGACATGGAAACTCTGATTAATTATCAGCTTAAGAAATATCTTGAAGAACGGAAGCTTCTTAATGACCGGCAGTGTAGCCACTGGTGATCTCATGGTTTATCTCATCGAAAAGTGGAAAAAATCTTTACATCGTTAAGGAGAAAGAAAGATTATTGCACTTGATATTTCAAAGGCATTTGATAGGGTTTGGTATAAAGCTCTCTTATCGAAAATGCGTGCTTTTGGTATAGAAGAATCCCTTCTTCGTTGGGTTAGAAATTACCTTTCGGACCGTTCAATTCAAGTAGTGTTGGACGGGTTCAAATCTGATATTCACAAAATAAACGCTGGTGTGCCCCAGGGCTCCGTTTTGTCTCCGACGCTCTTCCTTATTTTTATAAATGATCTTTTGTCTGAAACTTCTAACTCACTAAATTGTTTCGCTGATCAGTACCCTCAGCTTTTCATATTCGTTTTTAGATTCACATCCTTGTCCTTCGGATGTGGAACTTCAACGGCAGCGTATGATAAGCTCATTGAATTCTGATCTTGACAGCATTGTTCAATGGGGAATCAAAAACCGTGTAGAATTTAATGCTTCTAAAACTCAATGCTGTCTCCTGTCGTTAAAGCGTAACCCACCCCCGATGCCGCTATCCATGAGCGGCACTTGCATCCAGGAAACTAATCAACTTTCAGTACTCGGTATGAATATCACAGATCACCTCTTATGGAATGATCACACATTCGATATTCCAAAAATGCTGCTAGGTGCTTAGGATTTCTCCAACGGTTCAAGAAATGTTTCACCTATCCTGATCTGGCTGTAATTTATAAAGCCTTCATTCGTCCAAAACTTGAATATAACACGCATATTTGGGTAGGTGCCCCTAAAACAAGTTTAAGTATCTTGGACAGGATACAAAAAAGAGCTTTGAAAATGATAGGCAATAGAACTATAACCGAAACAATTACGTCACTTGAACACCGCCGCAATGTTTCATGCCTTTCGTTGTTCTACCGATATTTTTATAAACCGTGTTCTATGGAATTAGCCAGTTGCATTCCCCCTAAAACAATTCAGCCGTAATACTCGTATTTCTAGGAATGCACATCAGTTTAACCTTGAGCTCAATTTCGGACGTACTATCAAGTGTAGGTATTCATTTCACATGGAGAATGTGGAATTCTTTACCCAGCTCTGTTTTTCCCTATCATTTTGATATTTGTAACGTCTAAAGGCAACCAAAGGCAGTCTTTTTAACACTGAGCTTTATTTGATCTTCCTCATCCTTACTTACTAATTACGTTGTGTTCTAATATACTATAGCCTTACAATATTTCCAGTATTGTATATAAGTGTTAGTATAAACTTATATTCTATGTTCTATGATATTCCATGATTTGTGTTTATCGTATAAGGGTGCCTATACACTTCAACATCCCCTTAAATTGCGCAGTACACGAATGAAAATCAGGATTCTATTCAACTCGATTTCTCAAACGACCCTTCTAACAACGAGTATCTGCTGGATAGATCTTGCGTGATGTCTTACGTGTTGCAACATTAAAATTATCTGATTTTTCGTTGCTGTTTATATGTTCTTTTTCGCTGATTTTTATTTTTGCACTGGAATCAATTAAGATTTCCGGAATATAATTATTTGTATCTTTATATTTAAATTCATTTAATAACATTGTTTGATTGAAATGTCGCTTCCAAATTACATCGCAATTTCCCTTTTTAACTTTAACTAAAAGATAACGTTTGCCAATAACTTTTAAGATTATTGCTTTAATCCAAGAAATTTTTTCTGGTATTGAAAAATCTTTGACAACTACTTCATCTTCTTTTCTAAATATTTTCGAATTATTTCCTTTATAATATTTTCTTTGTTTCTTTCGCATGCAGTTAACTTTTTTTAACAATTCTTTTGGTTTCTTTTGAATTCTCTCTTTTTGATTTACATTTAACGGATTTAATAAGTCTAACCTACTTCTTAAATTCCTGCCAAATACTAATTCAGCTGGAGCACGACCGGTGGTAGTGTGAATGGACTTTCTATAATCGATTAAAAGATTTGCAAACAATGATTCAAACTGTCGCTTGGCTTCTTTGAGTGTAATGCTTTTTTGAGTGCCCTTTTAATCAATCGAACACCATTCTCTGCCTGCCCGTTCGTTGCTGGGTGGCCCACCGGTGTGGTAATATGCTTTATACCGTTACATTTTAAAAATCTAGAAAATACTTTGAAATGAATGTTCGACCATTGTCGGTAACCAGAATCTACAAAAAATCTGAAGCAAAATTTCTTTAGCATGAATACTCGTAATATTTTTACCCACGTATACACTCTCGATCCATTAACTAAATGCGTCAACAATAATTAAAAAATTTCGGTCGAAAATCGGGCCCATGAAATCTAAATGGATTCTCTCCCAAACTTTACACAAACTTTAATTTCGTCTTTATTGGGTTATCATGATATAACAAACAAGATTCGCAAGATTTAGCAATGTTCTCCAAGTCCTTATCCCAAGAAGGCCACCAACAGTATCCTCTAGCTAATCTCATCATTTTTACTATACCCAGTTGTGATCGATGAAGTTCGAACAAAAATTGTTTCCTAAGAGATTCAGGTATTACCAATTTGTAACCCCAAAAGACTCCACCCGCTTCCACCGATAACTCTGAGCTTCTAAGCAAATAAGCTTTTAAACTTTCATCATCCACATGCTTAGGCCATCCTTTTTTTATATATCCTACAACTTTTGTCAACACGCTGTCCTTACTTGTTTCGGCTACTACGTCCGCAAACTTTATTGGCAAGTTACCAACTTCTTGTACATAATTGACGTAAACGTCATCAGCGGCAGTATCTTCTTCTGGTGGATCTATGGGGGTGCGTGAGAAATAATCCGCAATATTCTTTTTCGTATTTACGTATTGCGTTTGAAACTGATAGCCGGAAAGGAAAAGGGCATACCAGGAACCAAAAATTGAAACGAGTGGCTTACTATCAGACAACAAAATAAACTCTTTCGCGAATAAATATTGATGGAATTTTCTAACAACAAATACAATCGCGAGTGCCTCCTTTTCCACCTGCGCATAGTTTTTTTCGGAATCGGATAGCTTCCTAAATGAAAAACAAATTGGTTGGTCTATTTCACTTTCATATACATGAACTAACACCTCTGCTAAACCGCTTGGGCTTGCGTCTACAATGAGTTTAACTGGCACGTTGGGATCATAATGAGCTAACACCTGATTTGAAGATAACAGATTCTTTACCTCAGTGAATGAATTTTCTTGGGCAATGCCCCATTTGAATTTACAATCATTTCTTAACAATTTGTAAAGGTCGTTTGCCTTAGATGCTAAATCTGGCTTAAAACTCCGGTAAAAATTGATTACCCCTAAAAATGATTGCAGTTCCTTCACTGAGCTAGGACTTCAAAGTTGTATTATATCTTCGACACGTTTTGGATCCTTATGTAGATCCTGCTTGTCTATGACATGCCCTAAATACTTGACCGAATGTACAAAAAAGCTACACTTATCTTTAGCTGCCTTAAGCCCCGCACTTTTTAAACGGTTTTAAAACTTCGGCTAACCTTTCTAAATGCGTTTCCGAGTCACTAGCTGTTATAAGTAAATCGTCCATGAAAACTACTACTCCCTATAAGTCGATCAATAATTTTTCCATCTCTTTTTGGAATATGGCAGCCGCTGGAGCAATGCCATAAACTAACCTTGTACTTCTTAACAACTCTCTAGTTGTACTTATCGTGGTCAAATCTCTGGATTTCTCATCCAAAACTAACTGCTGGTATGCAGATGACAAATCGATTTTTGTGAATGACTTCCCGGTCCCGCTATGCTAAAATTACGTCGATGGTCGGTAATTGGTGCTGCACTCCCTCAATAACTTGATTCACAGTCGTCTTATAATCTCCGCAGATACGAATTGAACCATTCTTTTTTAATATAGGGACGATCGGCGTCCCCCACTCACCATGATCAACCCGCTCATAAACTCCTGATCGGACTTAATCATCTAATGCCGTCTCCACCTTCTCCCTTATGTGTTTATGTGAAAAGTTAGTCGACGAGGTTTAAAAAACTTTGGAGTAGCACCTTTTTTTATTTGTAAAGAGATTTGTCTCTTGTTGTACATGCCTAATTTCCCATCAAAAACTTCAAAAAACTTGGATAAAACATGTGCTAAATCTTGGTCTTTAACATTTATGAAATTAACTCGGATATTGCTGTGATTGCCGACCAGCTATCGATCTGCATGCACATGTTTTTACCGTTTACAATAACATCAGCCGTGATGGGTCTTAAACTAGAGTTAGTACTGCAATAAAAAAAGAGAAACGGTCATCGTTAGATACATAATTACACTCTTTGTTAAATTTTTTATTAAATTTTTTGGGACACATTTTTTTAAATGACCCCTTCTCTTGCAATTTTTACAAATATAGTTTTTATATCTACATTGACCTTCACTATGGTTTGTGTAACCACACACGTTGCACCGACCAGATTTACCGCTCGCCGATGTTGATTGATGAGATGATGATACCGTTTCACCTTTACCGCTACGTTGCATGTTTTTACCGCTCTTCCTCTAGATACTAAACACGCTTACTGGTTCTTCTTTGATATCTTGTACAGTGACGTCATACTGCGTTTTTACGCATTCAACAGACAAAGCCATTTCTAACGCCTTTTGAAACGTCAGATCACTCGCCTTCTCCAGGAATAGTTTGTCTTTTCAGGGCCTTTTTTGAGCCCCATCACAAACCTGTCTCGCAACCCTACGTTCAGATGAGTATCGAAAGAACAATTTACAGCCAAAGCCTTCAGCCTTCAGTAAGGTTTCATCGTCATGTTTCACAGATTCATAAAACTTTCGTCTCTCTGCGAGCACTGAAAATGATGGCTTGAAATGTTTTTCCATCGCCATTTAAATTTCACTGTATGCTGTGGTGGCACCTTCAGGAGCCCTTGGATGCATGATTTCTTTAAGAAAACGGAGCGTTCTCTCACTGAGACCACTTAACAGCACTGCTTTTCGCTTCTTTTCGTCAGCTGCGTCTTCCAAATTATTAGCGATGAAAAATTGCTGGATTTGGATTTTAAAAAGATTCCAATCATTTTCTTTAAAATCGTAGGTTGGAGTTCTGCCCAAATACGCCATGGTTGTAACGTCTAAAACCAAACGCAGTCTTTTTAACACTGAGCTTTATTTGATCTTCCTCATCCTTACTTACTAATTACATTGTGTTCTTACATACTACCTTACAATATTTCCAGTATTGTATATAAGTGTTAGTATAAACTTCTATTCTATGTTCTATGATATTCCATGATTTGTGTTTATCGTATAAGGGTCCCTATACACTTCAATATTCAAAACTTTAAGACCAATGTGCATCGATATCTAATAATAACACTCTCACTGTGTTTAAACTTTAAATATGTTAAGGGTATTAATAACCCCGTTATTATTATTAAAAAAAAAACCGTTTTTATCATTTCAGTTAGTTTTTTGCCTTTACAAATTTTTGATAAACAATTGACTTTTGTAATTTAACTTTAAGAAAATCATTCAATTTAAAACTCCCTTTTTGGAAAATGGCCACCGTTTTTTTTTTTTTTTTTTAATTCATTTTTATTAATTCATTCTTAAACCTATCTTAAAGCTAGACAAAAATTCATAAAACTAGCCTAATTATCCATAACTTACAACTAACTTAATGGTCCCATACGGACACTCTAAGTTAAACTATAACACTTAAAACTAATGCCTTTCGGCCCTAAGATCTATTTTACTTCATTTAAATTTTATTTATTTTTGTATTTATTAGAAAATTTGAAAAAAAAAACTAATATCAATATCCTTTTTTATTTTTACTTACACACTACTTAAAATTAGGTCCTTAAATAAAACTTAAAGCTAACTTAAACTACCTATTCTACCTATAAACTACTTAAAACTAGAACAACCACAGCAGCAAATCTAACTATCTAACCTTTTTGTTTTTCATATTTCGTTGTCTTTTTTTTTTATGTTTTTTTTTTATTATTATTTTTTGTTTTTTTTTTCAATTTTTTTTTTGTGCCACCATGCCTATTCTACTTAAAACTAAACCCTAAACATAAAACAAGTATGTAAGCCGGCCAAGGCTTAAAATCCCATCCCGACTACCCAATATCAAGTGCCGATTGAAGCCACCAAAACTGGTTCTCCTGCTTCACCCTATCAGTTCGGTCCCGTTCGGACACAGCCCTACTGAACCGAAGGAGCTCTGCTCCGCCTTGTGCCATGACGTCCCGATTGTACAGGAGTCGCCTATCCACGGTTCTTCGTCTGACGTGGTAGATCTATCTACCGCATCTATCTAAAAAGAGGAATGCCTCTGGGGGAATGAAGGCGCTCAAGCGTGCACTCTCAAAATACTCGTCGTTCGGATAGAACGCCCCGAAAATTAAATTGTTGGTCGAAGACATAGCTCTTGCAATGTGACCTCGAACGAGTTTTATCACGAAATTGTCAATTCTGTTGATTCGAGCCCCGTTGTATAGGACCTCGTTGGAATAGTAATGCACATAAGAAGATTCGGCTGTTCGATATAAGCCAGTACAGCGTCGTAAACACTGCCGCTCGAACACCTGAAACTTCTCCATCTGGGAAGGGGCAACGTTGAACCACACCGGACAACCATAAACGATCATTGGCCGTATGAGGGCCATGTATCAAATTACCTTCACTCTGGGGTCAAGCCGACTGCTAAAGAACAGCCGTTTCGTCAGAGCGAAGGCTCCTCTGGCCCTGGTCAGAGCAGCATTTATATGTCTGTCCAAATATAAATACTGATCTAACCAGATACCGAGGTACTTCACTACACTTTTGCTCGCTAATGGCTGCCCGTGAAGATCAACGATGACCATCTTGCGCCAATTCTTACACGTATCCCTCGTGGCCCTAGCCAACGGAGTCCGGAACAGAATTGTCTCTGACTTCTGGACATTTATTTTCAGTTTCCAGTCGTCACAATATCGCTGAATCTTGTCGAAATCACGCTGCAAGAGAATTCTAATAACCTCAACTTTTCGGGCCGTTCTGTACGCAATAAGATCGTCGGCGTACGCAATTGCCTTTATAAGACTACCTATCAGATCGCTGGTGTAAATGCTGAAGAGAATCGGTGAATTCACCGCTCCCTGTTGAAGACCATTTATAATTGAGAATGTTGTGGTAGAAGTTACATTGCCACTTTTGACAACAAACTTTCTACCGTTAAGCATATCATAAAGTATGTACAACAATGGCTTGCTTATGCCAAGCCTGCTCAGTTTTAGGTAAAGACCCTCTAACCATACGGTGTCAAAGGCCTTTTCCAAATCAACCAGAACAGCACCTGTGCATTGTTGTTTTGATTTATTCCATTGGATATCAGAAACGAGTTTAGACGCAGCATGAATTGTGTCATGACCCGCCTTGAACCCGAACTGTTTATCCGGAATTATTTTGTTGTCCGCAGCCCACTTAGTCAGAGCCCTATTAATGATTTTTTCGAAAACTTTGCTGATGCTCGGAAGAAGACTTATCGACCGAAGATTTGACGGGTTGGAGTTGTCCTTTCCCTTTTTCGGGAGATGATGAACCACAGCGGTCTTCCAATGCGCTGGATAATATGCATTATTCAGTGCATTATTGAAGAGCGTGGTGTATATGTCAATTGCTTCCATCGGTAAATGTCTTAGTACAACGTTGGATATACCATCGACACCTGCTGACTTTTTGTTTTTTATTGAATTGAAGATGAGCTGAAGCTCAACCTTCGTCACTAACAAGGGACTTGGTCCCGTTTGCTCGGCGATTATGGCATTTGCCAAGGAATCGTCATTGAACCGCATGAAACCGCGGTTCTCAGATCGCCATTGTGTCATAGCATTTCGAAGGTAAAAGTGATTAAGTAGGGCTCTGTTTTCCAGGTCGTGGTTGGGGCGTATGCTAACATTCACCTTGTACACTTGCTGGAAAGCAGCTCCCACCGCCTCCACTTTTTCCTTCGGATCTTCAATTATGTAAAAGTCATCGTCAAAGATGGCTTCCTCTGGATCTATTTGCACTGTCCTGAGTACGTCTCTGTTCGCTTCAGTTCTTTGGAGTTTAAGACACGGAAGGTCATTATCGTTTTTTTTTCCTCAATATCTTGTTGATTTTGTGGAACATGCTAGGGTCACTCGAATTAACTGACCGGAGTTTGAGGTCCCAGTACTTGTTAATTGATAGCCTGTAGTTCTCCTTAATCAACAGATTGACATTTTTTGTTAACGACTTCAGTGTCCTAACCTCCAAGTCGCGTGGGTCTGTAAGCCGTCTGTGCAAGTTTTTGAGTCTTGTCAGTAAGCCGCTCTTGTGCCTTCGCAGTTCGTCAATATTCGCGTTTCTGTAAGCGTCCATTTGGTCCCGTTCTTTGTACTTTGGGATTGTCCGTTCCATCGTTCGTTTTATTGTTTCGTCCATCTGTTGTAAGTGTTGGTCAATTTCTGTATTTGTCAGGTTTCTGTTGTTTGGTGGGGCTATGTCACTCGAACGAAGTTCTCTCGCTATAGCATTGGTGAAACGAGGCCACCGCATCTTACTGTAATTGTAAGAATGCGTTGGAACGTATTCCTCCAACTCCACGCGTTCGTTCGGAATCTGCATTACAGCAGCCAGTCCGCAGTGATCACTGTCGTACTCGACTGTCTGTAAGCAGTTTCGCGGGTGATTACCCACTTTGTCTGTAACTGTCAGTTATATACGACTTTATAATTAATGCCTTTTCGTATAAAGAGAGCGACACCGCCCCCTTGAGTGGAGACGGGCCACCGTCTTCAGTCTGCCATGTCATGCGAGACTATTGACATTTGTAGATGATTGAATTGTAATACAATAAGTCATGGATACACCTCAAAACCAATTAAAAGAGGTTATTATTGTCACCCCTGAAAATTCACTACAAACTCTAAAGGATATCATCCAACTTTTGCCTTAAAGCTATAAAAGGAAATGAATAAGATGGAGTATCTCACTTATGTACATGGTTATATCCTTTATCTCCTAAAACAATTAAAACGTCTGTATTTCATAGGTTTGCGTTTCATATACTACTCGACTTGTATCTACATGAAATTATGGAATACCTGTAGTGTTAAGTAATTATAATTAGTATTGAGAAACTTTCAAAAGGAATAAAATAATTGTATTTTGAATAATTCAATTCATGTTTCAAGTTCCCAATTTCCTTCAATTTATACAAGTACTTGAGTTCATGTTACAATAATTAGATAAAATATACATACAACATACCAAATTATATAAATCTGTACATGTTCTAGTCGAGTATGTAGGTATTGCGTAGAAATAGGATTATTAATCCTTGCATGCGTGTTCCTAGGATACCCTTACCTTTAATATACGCACTATGCATAGGGTTGGGGTTTTGGGCCGCATACGTGTTTTGTATAACCAAAGGGAAACATTGAGATGAAACAATCATCAATTGCCTGAAAACGTAACTTGAATAATTATTATTATTATTATTGACTTTATTTACGCAGATAGTCGACTCTTTACAACAATAAAACGTTAAAAGTGAATTTTATATAATAGCCTCGTTGTTAGCGTGAATTGATTTTAAAGACGTAAATCTCAATGGTAGGAAACAGTAGTTTCGAGTGACTACGAGTAGAATGGAATCCATTTAATTCTTCGTGATGTTAAACGCAATGGTGAACATTATTATTTTGGATCAGCTATAATGATGGATCCTATCAAATGTCAAATAAAACTTCCATGAATTGACCCTGATCTTTTTGAATTTGACATCCGCTCATTAGCTTCATTACTATGATTTTGATGGACTAAACTCATCATATTCTTACAATCCTTCCGTTGAAATGTCAAAATTTACTATTTTCCTAATTTTGAGAGTAGTATTTAGTTTCAGCCATTATAGTTACCGTACCGTAAATTGTTATCTGCGGGAGAATGTCGTCATGTCAAATCGATGTTAATGAAGGGTTCTGCTGTTTTCCAAAAAATACATCAACTATTCTACTAGGAAATGGATTTTGAAGGGATTCTCTGGTACTAACATCAAAATATTAGAAATATAAATTCTTTTTAATGAAGTGGCATAAAAAATAAAATTAACCATAACATAACTTCATCATGGCGAATTCAGCAGATTGAATAACCTAATTTCCAAAAATTTATTGAGAATCCTACAGGAACCAAGGGGATATTAGTACACTTATTATGTAAAGACACGGTGTGAGCGCTAAGAAGAGGAGAGAGCGGTTGAAAGGAGATGTCGGTGCACATTAGTTTTGAATTCCTGAATATTGCAATGGCTGGGAAAAACAGAGTGTGGTTAGACATTCCACATTCGTGTAGTACGGCTAAGGAACGAATCTCTATACTTGACAGTACGACCGAAGTTTGGCTTGAGGGTATAATAATGAGCATTCCTAGAAGCGCGAATATTACGATTGAACTGTTTAAGGGGAGAAATGCAACTGGCTATTTCTCTTGAGCATAAACCGTTAAAATAACGGTAAGAGAGGGTGAGACAAGAAACTTTACCACGATGTTCAAGTGACGTAAATGATCGTACGATGGTGTTATCACAGATAAATTTAATTGCTTTCCGTTCAATGCTTTCTAATAGGCTTAAGTAGGTTGCAAGTGCACCAGCCCAGATATGGGAGTTATACTCAAACTGTGGACGTATATAAGTCTTGTAAATAACAGCCAAATCAGAGGGGGCGAAAAACTTCTTGCATCGCCCTAGATAACCCAAACATCTTGCGGAATTTTTGGCGACATCGCGTATGTGATCGTTCCACAAAAGGTGGTTTGTGATGCACATACAGAGAATACAATACGCTTTACATAATATTCGTATGTATTAAATAAACACTTTTATCATTTATGTGAATAAAGACATCCCCTGAAGAAGACGGCAATCACCGTCGAAACGTTGGGACAAATCAGATGAATACTGTTTTCATTTAATCATCAAAAAGATCAACAAAGCCGATGAGAATCACCACTTCATTGTTCTCAAATCAAACACATACAGAGAATATCGAAATGTTAAGTCTCATTGATGCAAGTGCCACCCATGGATAATAGCAAAATGAGTATATCTCACTTTAACGATACAAGACAGCATTGCGTTTTCGAAGCATTAAATTCCACGCGGTTTCTTATTCCCCATTGTACAATGCTGTTTAGGTCGGAATTTAATGAGCTTATCATATTTTGTCGTTGCAGTTCCACATCCGAAGAAGAGGGATGTGAGTCTGAAAACGAATATGAAAAGCTAAGAGTACTATCGTCAGCGAAACAATGTATTGGATTAGATGTTGCAGACAGGAGATTATTAATAAAAATGAGAAAGAGTGTTGGAGATAGAACAGAGCCCTGGGGCACACCAGCATTTATTTTGTGGTTTTCAAACTTGAATCCATCCAATACAACTTGTATTGAACGATTCGAAAGGTAATTACTAATCCAATGAAGGAGGGATTCATGCAAACCGAAAGCACGCATTTTCGATAAGAGAGCCTGACGCCAAACCCTATCAAATGCTTTTGAAATATCAAGTACAATAATCTTACTTTCTCCAAAACTATGTAAAGATTTGTTCCACTGTTCGGTGAGATGAACCATGAGATCGCCAGTGGACCTATTGCTGTGAAAGCCGTTTACTGCCGGTCATTAAGAAGCTCTCGGTCTTCGAGATATTTCTTGAGCTGAAAATTTACCAGCGTTTCCATGACCTTGGAAAGAAGAGACGTATGTGCAATCGGTCGATAATTAGAGTGAGGAAGATTCGCCTTTTTTGGTAATAGGCTGGACAAATGCGGTTTTCCATCCGCTCGGAACGAGACCTGAGGAGTAGGACAGATGAAAAAGCTTACGCAGTGGTTTTGCCAGCGATGAAGATCACCTCTTCAGAACAATAGCGGGGATACCATCTTACCAGCAGATTTGTGTATGTTAAGATCTTTTAGGACTCTCGCTACAGTACGAGTGCGAAAAAAGATTTGCCCCATAGAATCATTAACTCGCTATGTGCTGCAAAAGCCCTGTTGACTCTTTATTCTTTCTTACGTCTGCTTCGTGTTCCGCTAGTCTTTCACCTAAGCTTCTCTTCGTTTGTCCCATAGAGGAAATATACGAGTATTATCTAGAGTCCCGACCGGTACCCGTCCTACCTGAAACACCCTCAAATTTTATTCGAGGTGAACTCTCTCAAATTCCCTATCGGTGAATACATGTGAGTGGTGAAAAGAAAAAAAATCAAAATGGGGGATTGCGCTTAAAAAGAAATGTATGGAATTTTTGTGACCTGTCAAAAATTACAATCAATTTTGCAAAACAAAACAATGGGTTCGGGTCTTAGGAGTAAGTATTTGTTAATTGTTCTGATTTTTAATATAATTTGATATTTTTCAGACTAAAAATCTTTATAATGAAGAGAGGATATACAAGTTTACTTAATTGAATAAAAAGTAAGTCAAATTGAAGTGAAGGAGGTACAACAATAATCGATTTATTTTGGGGTCTGTCTTTTCATTTTAGATACTGCCAATAACATACATTTTCCTTGAAGAAATCTGGGAGACAAATCAAACAAGGTGCTGATTTGCAGGCAAGTTTTGTGTATATTATATTTCTCTTAACAAATAATATTAATGTTTTTAACGACAGATACTGCCCATTGTGTTCTCAATGTAAATAGCTGCCGCAGGTGTTGACGGTGGAGGTGTCACCATGAAAAACCATCAGCAAAAACACCACCAAGTCAATGATGCAAGAGAAAGTTTTGCCATGCAATAGTCGACCGCTAACGCCCTTCTCCATCAATTTTGAAAGTACGTATCGAAACAGTCATATCGTTGTCAACTAGCTTCATCTTCATCTTCTAGGTGTAAAAAGTACTACCAGAGACGCAAGAAAAACAAGAATAGATCCAATCCAAAAAGTTTAAGCCTTGGCTGTAAATTAAGTGAATTCAAATTTGAAATCTACAACGAATCCATTCATTTTGCTTCTCAGGATTGCACTGGCTTAACGGTGGCAATCATTCGGAGGCGAATGGGCTGGCCCGACAAGAATTCCCAAAAAGTCAAACAGATTCAGATCAGTCTCTCGGCGACTACTGACGATGTCGGCGTTTTGAATCCATCGATTTTCACACAGAAAATCAACATCAAAAAAAGTCAACTTCTAATTGAGATTTCCTTACATAATGAAAATTAATTTGTTTATAGTCACGAAAATTCAGCAGCGTCATGCCCAACCTGCGGATTAACCCATCTCTATTCGCAGTGGAAGTGTTTGTGGACCAAGCGATCTCTGCGTTGTCAACAATGCGAACACAATGTCACCAGTGCCGGATTAGCCTCAAGGCAAACTAGGCAGCTGCCTAGGGGCCCCGCTTGAGTTAGGGGCCCCTCGCTCTGAATACGAACAAAAAATTTTTTTGGAGATGCACCTTCAATAAAAAACAGCATTACATTTTTTATACTTGCCATAAATATAAGAAAAAAGAACAACAAAAAAAGAAACAGTGTATGTATACGTGTTTATAATGAATTATGACTCCCATGCCCCATTCCATCCTAATGGGCCCAACCCAGCGATGCCAGAATGAGAGATTTTTACCTTTTTTTCGGATTTTCGACAGTCAGCTCAAATTTTTTTCACGTTTTAATATCTAATAAAAGTTAGTAGGAAGTACAACTAAAATTAACTTTCGAACAGATTCGAAAGTAGCACAAAGTAACATAGAAGGCCCCAGAAAAAAACAATATTTTCAAATGTTACAAATAAAAACGCATTAGCACAGGGTCGAAGTGCAGTTGGATAATACATTTTGGGAGACGAACCTAAATGAAATGAAAATAAGAATGGATATTATGTACATAATTTACACCCCTATTCTGGCAAACCTCACAAGTCACAAAAACCCCACAAGGTGATCATAACTTGATTTTGTGAGGATTTATTTCTCACAAACTTCTTACTAAGAAAAATCCAACTTGTGAGTTGTGACCTCCTTCAGAGCAGATCACAAATTCGAAAGTTTTTGTGACGCCAAAACCTCACAAACTCAAATTCAGCTCACCTTGTGAGGTCGTCATAACTTGTGAGGTTTGCCAGAATAGGGCTGTTAGATTAAGCAATTTTTTTAACTCTTCTATTGTGTTCAAATAGATAAACCAACTACTGTAGTTATTTTAAGTTTTATTTTGTTTTAAATACATTATTTACATACATACATATCTATGTATACATGTATTTTATCTTCAAAAATATTTTTATATTTTTGTTGGTGAAGGCATACTAATTGAAAACAAACTTAAAAACCATTAATTTTACAAAAATATCCAAGAAATAAAATGGAAAAAAAACTAAAACAAAAAGTGAAAACAAACTTTTTTGATGGAAAATAAAAGGATTCGACTTGCCAAGTCTGGCAACGCTGCAAACTATAGAGTATAGAACTCGTGTTGCATCCGTTAAAATAAACACATCCGTCAAGTCCATCATGTATGTGTTGGGATAAGTTCTTGGTTTATGCATCCGTCTTCTGTCGGATTAGATTCGAACGTATATATTTTAATCGTTGGTGCTTGGTAAGTGGTTTGTACTAAATTACATGCAGTGAAGTCACAGTGAATTAATTAAAAAAAGATTTAATGTGTTTTTTTTTTTAATTTTAAGAGATAAGTTTTTAATATAAAACAAGCAAGTGCCTTGAAAAATTTCAGCGAGTATCTATAGATTTAAAAGTAGTAAAACTAAAGTTGTGACTATTGTAAGCGACAGGTAAGTTTTTTAACAATGGAATTCGATTTCAACTCTCCATATGTCGAATTTCCTAGGAATAGGATATAGGTAATTATTATTATTTGTTGGAGCAAGAACTCTTTTGAAAAATTTGTGAGTGAAAAGTTTTTAATTCCTAAAATAAAATTAAAAAAAATTGCATAACAAGAATGTTTTCATTTCATGTGAATACATATGTGTGTTCAAAATGAGTGGGTATGCTATGCATTAAGGTGGCAATAGACGACGAACATGCTCGCCGAACATGCTCGTTTTCATTTCCCCCTACACGGCGAACACTATTCGCGAACATTCATTTCGTTCCGATTCTTCAAAGAGTAAACATCATGTGCGATAATGGGTATTTCGTAAGAATTCGATGAATTCTTCAATAAAATCGCGGCTGGCTGTGGCCATGTGTTTATTTTTTGATGTGCACTCAACGAAGTTTACAGCAAAAATGAGGTTTGCTCTCGAACATGGCCATACACGGCGAACATTGAAACCAACGAACACGAGAAAATCGAAATGTTTCGCCAACAGCGAACCGTTTGCGAACTAGCCCATACACGACGAATATCTGGCGAGCAAGAGCATGTTCGGCCAGCATGTTCGTCGTCTATGGCCACCTTTATGCAATATTGTTTTTGCCGAATTCGCCGAACTTGTTCGTTTTCGTTTCCCTTCTAGTACACGGCGAACAGTTTCTGTTGCGAACATTTATTTTCTCCTATTCTTCAAAGAATAAATAAAACATAGAAATTGTTCGCCAACAGCGAACCGTTTGCGAACAAGCCCCTAGACGACGAATAATAGCCAGCACGAACAAGTTATTCGAGCATGTTCGTCTTCGTCGTTTGGGTTCAGGTTGGAGAATTGGTGTAGGTTATGTATCTTTTTTCTTGTGCGGATTTTTGTGCGTACAAGAAGAAAGAGGCGATAATGTCTATTTTTTTTGTTTTTCTTCTTCATTTTAGGTGTCCGGTAAGGAGAATAGAAACTGTTTCTTGTCTGTTTAAATGTGAGATCTGTGTGGGCAAATAATGAACATAGAGTTGGTGTAGGTTATGTACCTATAAAACATATCTTATCTTACAGGAAGAAAGGGTTGATAAATCATAAATGATAATGTCGCATATTTTTCGTGAATGTAGGTACATAATTTAAATCCACAATCTTGACAAAAATAGTATTAGGTAAATGTGTTATTTTTTTAACTTCTTTTTCTAAAATTTTGACTTTGAAATCGATTATCTCGAAAGCAATTGATTAAAATAACTTCATTTAAAATTAAAGAAATAATAAAGCATTTTCTAAGATAAACAGTATTTTTTTTTTATTTCTTAAAAACTTCAAGATATTTTTTATCCTGGTTTATGTTTTTTTTTTAGTTGGGGCATAAAATTAAATAAAGTAAAATGTTTAAAAATGATTTATTGTTTTTACCTTTTCAGAAATAATAGCTAATTCAATTTTTATTTTTTTAAATCAAATTTTGTTCTTCATTTTACTTTTCTTTTTGATTAAGATCTCAAAACTTGAGATTTTTCTTGTAAAAAATCAAGGTATTAAATATTAATATTTGAATTGAACTGCTTATTTCTATAAAGCGTAAAGGAAAACTCGACATATGGAATGTTTCTATTTTTTGTATGCCCAACATTTTGTAAAAACTACAAATTGATGTAACCAAGTTTTTTTTTATTGGGTGAACTTAAAAACGAAATGATTGTGCTTTGTATTTGTATGTTGTGGGTTCACCTTTAAACAATTGTTTCCCTTTCCTTAAAGAAACGAAATGTCTGAAGAAAGCCTTAAGAAAAAACACCTAAGTGGTTCAGAAAAACGCAAAAAGCGTCTTGAACAACAAAACAAGCGAGATGAAGTGTTAAAGAAGACATACAACCTTTTTCAACTTGGATTCAGCCGTCAATCGCCAGAGATCCAACATTCTCCAAGTACGTCTACTGGCCAATCTTCGGATACAAACGCGGTAGAACTTCCTTCCGAGTGTTCTGAACAGACTCAACAGGATAAAGAAACATCTACTTCGAAGTGTGCAGACGGAGGCGAGGACGAGGTCCAAATACTAAATCAAAGCATTGAACAGCTTGGAGTAGAATATCAGAATGACATTGGAATATGGCAAAATATTAATAACGAAATACAAGATTTTTGGTGTGCAAGAGATCCATACGAATGCCAAAACTTTGAATGCGATTTTTCTGCTTCAAGTCGACAGTACGATGATACCAAAAGATTTTTTTCTCAGTCAATGTTTTTTCGAAAACATGTAAGTGGTGGTAAAATAAAACGAGAGTGGCTTATGTATTCTCCATCTACTGGAAAAGTATTCTGTTTTCCATGTGTTCTTTTTGGTGAAGAGCAGAGTGGATCGCAATTCAAAACTGGATTTTCTGATTGGAAAAATGCGACAGACAGAATGCAAGCCCATGAGAATAATTCAAAACACCAAGAATGTGTTCATACCCTTATTAGTAGACGCCGTATTCATGGACGAATTGACACCTCTTTGGAAATTTCCATCAACAAAGAAAGAGAATATTGGACACAAATTTTACAAAGACTAGTATCGGTCATCAAATTTGTATCATCTCGTGGATTGCCATTTCGTGGGGATGATGAAATTCTTGGTTCTCAGCATAATGGTAACTATTTGGGAATTTTAGAATTACTCGCCGAGTATGATCCTTTTCTTAGTGCTCATTTAGCTAAATATGGCAATAAAGGAAAAGGAAGACCATCATATTTGTCTTCAACAATTTGTGAGGAATTGATTGAAATATTGGGAAACCGGGTTTTAGAATTTATTGTGAACGAAATTATCGAAGCTAAATATTTCTCCATAAGTGTCGATTCCACACCAGACATTTCTCATACTGACCAGTTGACTGTAGTGCTGAGATATGTCAAGTCAAACGGAGAAGTAGCAGAACGTTTTCTGGCCTTTATTCCAATGGCCAGTCATAAAGGGGAAGAACTAGCAGAAGCAATTTTGAAATTTTTAAACAAATATCATATTAACATCAAAAATGCGAGAGGGCAGTCATACGATAACGCTTCAAATATGTCAGGTTGCTATAATGGCCTACAGGCTCATATTAAAAAAATTAATCCTCTCGCACATTACGTTCCATGTGCAGCGCATTCCCTAAATTTGGTGGGAGTGCGTGCTGCAGAGTGTTGCATTGGTGCAATAAGTTTTTTTGGATTTGTGCAGACCTTGTATAACTTTTTCTCCGCATCAACTCATCGCTGGGGAATAATGCAAAATAACATTGAAAACGGATTAGTTCTAAAAAAAGTATCTTTTACAAGGTGGTGTGCTAGAGCCGACGCAACGAAAGCTTTATCAAAAGGTTTCCTCGATTTTCAGAAAGCTTTGCAGTCTATTATTGAAGACAAAACACAAACAACACAAACAATTCACGAGGCTCGTTGTTTAATCAAAGAATTTGAAAAAAAAGAAAATGTAATAATGACACTTTTCTGGAATGCCATCCTGGATCGGATAAATGCAGTAAGCAAATCCCTACAACATCCAGCCATCGAACTTACAACAGCAGTCGATCTTTTAAAATCGCTCTTACATTTTTTGGCATCGCAGCGGGAATTGTTTGATGAGTATGAAATGCAGGCAAACCAAAAAACCAACATCGAATACAGTGATGAAAATCAGAGGTTTAGAAAAAGAAAAAAGTATCATGATGAAGGAAGTGGAGAAGAAGTCTTACTGAATGGAAAACAAAAGTTTAAAATTGAAACGTATTTGCCAATATTAGATATGCTGTACGGAGAATTATCGCGAAGATTAAAAGCCTATGAGGAAATTAATTCTCTCTTCGGATTTTTAACAGATTTCATGACAAAGACGAACCAAGAGATCAAAGACGCATGTATGAAATTCATTGAATATTATTCTGACGACATCGAGCCACAGTTTACTAATGAGATGGTGCAATTCAAGTTTTTTATGTTGCAATCAGAGGATGCACCAGAAAAATCTAAAATTGTGGATGCCGATAAGTTACTCAAAATAATTTCAGATAAAATGGTCCAATCAACGTTCCCAAATGTTATGATAGCCTTAAAAATATATAGAAGTTTGATGATTTCTAACGCGACTGGTGAACGTCATTTTTCAAGACTAAAACTTATAAAAAATTGTCTGCGTTCATCAATGTCCCAAAAGCGATTGAATTCGTTAGCAATAATGGCGATAGAAAACGATGTTCTGGATGAAGTCAATTTCCAAGACATAATAAGCGATTTTGTTTCAAAAAAAATTAGAAAAGTCAATATTAAAACTTAACTTGGAAAAAACATTTTTCTTTCTTTTATTACATAATAATAAAACCAAAATTGAAACTTTTGCGTATGATTTAACTCTCCAGTTTTATAATGAAACCGTAAGTATACTTATACCTTATGAATGCAAGATAATTTCTAATAACTTGTAGTTAATCGAAATTGTCTGAGAACCATGAAGTTGTTATACATATATGCTTTGTTGAGATATCACTGCATATATTTACTACAGTTATTAATTTATATATCAACTGCAGACTGTTGTCTAAGATGTTTCAAATGTTTCAGTTAAGATTTATAAAATGACAGATTATAGCTGATTATTCCTCAGGAGGTTACCTACACCTTCTAACCTAGCTCAAAAAGAGCTTATAATATCGAAAAACCATCGGAAAAGGGCCCAAGAATTACTCTGCCTAGGGGCCCATGACATGGTTAATCCGGCTCTGAATGTCACACAATTTTATTGACCAGGAGGCTCATTTTGGCAAGTCTACTTTACAGTAAGTTTAACATTATCAACAAAACAAAAGCACTAATTGATGTTTTTTTTTCAGCTACAAATCAAAATGATGCTTAGAAGTCGATATGCCGTTCAGTTGGTTCGACGATATCTTCGAATCTCATCCATGATTAGTAAAGATTCGTCGTTGCGTATGGAGTTTTTAAATGAAGTTGTAATTTTTCAAAATTGTTTGTGATTGAGTATATTTTTTGTTTTTAAAATTCAATTCCATTATAGATTATAGGTTTAAAATGTATATTACAGCTAGGTTTCCAAATCGAGTGAAATTAAATCTAAGTATAAAGTGAAATTGTTTTCAGGGTTCTATCATTATATGAAATTGTATATTAAAAAACATTTTGATTGACTGTTATAAATTGTATAATTTATTTTGTTTCCTTCTTTTAATTGCTTTAATTTTGTTAGGAGCAAAAGATAAGATAATCGCTCTGAAGATCCAGCTCTCCAAGAAACCTAAATAGAAGAGGTAACTGAGCTATTTATGGGACTAAGCAAAAGTTACAAAAACAAAAACAAATATGGCAATGAGTAAAACAAATAGATATAATACCCCAGGTCGCAATCCAGATAAACTGGTTAATCCACTATCTTCGGAGATCGGTCCTATGGATTCTGGGGAGGACCAATTATTGCTTCTAGGAAATAGACGGAGTTCAAAAACACTTATAACTCCACCAAAAATATCACAAAGTGTTACTCAAATGACATAGAAGTCATTAACGAAAAAGGAACCATCTATGAAAAGATCGAAACAAAAGATCAGCAGTGTTTCACAAAAAACAACGAGATCCACCAAGTTGAATCCGAAAATTATTTCGATAAATGGCAAATAGAAATCTTAGCCAGAAAACAACTTGAAGCCCTTGTTGAAAGTCTTCAGCAACAAGTGAAGAGACTCGAAGAAAAAGTCAGCTTGCTCGACAAAAAGTCCGTGAAAGACAACATATCAAGTCAAAAGTCACCAGTAGTGAAAAGCCCACAAAAAACTGCTAATGAGTTTCATACTGATGAGGAAGAGCTCCTCCTTGAAACTGAAAGAAACCGAAATAAACGTAAGTCAAAGAAACGAAAAGCAGAGAGTAGCCCAGAGGCTGTTATAAAATGTCAGCAAACAGGTTCAAAATCAGATACTGCTACAATAATGAGAGCATCCAATAAAGAAATAAGAGATTTACCCCAAAATAAGTCTTACCTTAAAGGTACCAGGCAAACTGCCCCACCTCCAATTATTATCTCCGGATTGGCAATGTTTGGCGAGCTAAAGAGCATAGTAGAAAAATGCACGAATAAGGCATGTAAATATACATCATACAATAAAGACAATTGGAAAGTCATTGTTGAAGACGCCGATGCGTACACTCAAAAAAAAAAACATTGTTGTCCGAAGAATTTTCCATTCTTGTAACATTGTAATTTAAAAATTGTTGGCTCAACAAATAGCTGTTGAAGCAAGAACTCATTTTTGATTTTTCTAGAATCAAAAAGTCACTTTAAAAATAAAATTCTTGAAACAACTATTTAAACATTTTTAAGCATTTTCAAAAATGGAAAATTGTTAGTCTAAGAATAAAAAGTTTGTTTTAAATATTTTTTCATGCAAAATATCCTATTAAGAATCAAATTTTTGAGTCAACAATTCGTTCTTCAGCTAACAATTATTATTAAGAATGAAAAAAGTTGGAATAACAATAAAAGTTGTTGGCACAAGAACTGCATACTTGAATCGTTTTTTGTGTATTATAATTGCAACTGTTTATTTAACAATCAATTCTTGCGATTTAAGTATAAATTGTTAATTTTCCAACAACTAGTTCTTGGCACAAGAATTTGTTCTTGAAACAACAATTAGTTCTTGGAACAACAATTTATTCTTAAACTCTTGCAAACGTAACTGTAAAATTGTCTCGTAAAAGAAATGCAAAAAGCAATGAAATCATTGTCTTGTGAAATGCGATCGGTACAACATTAAATAAATTAAAGGAAATAAATTAAACAAATAAAAGTGCGATCGGCGCGTGCAAGTGTTATAAGTGGAAAACAATTAAATTAAAAATTTAAAATGGCCGAAGAAGAACAAGTAGTGATAAAACATATCGAAGCTGAAATCCTGGAACTTATTTTAAGTTGGGGACTATCCTGCGCTGGGATATCTGCACTAGAGGAGTGCCGCATAGCTTCTTTTGATGTTATCAAGATTCTTAATGGGCATGATATTGAAAATGTGTTCCAAAAAAGAGAACTTATGGCGGACAGAATTAAATTTAGGTACGGTCTAAATAAATGGAGGGAAGCTAATCATGTAAGTACGAACTCATATTTTGAAATAATAAACGTAACTATGCAATACTTTAGGTCGACGTAATACCATGCTGCCAGAGTGACAAAACACTTTCCATGGTATCACAATGGCTTTCATCGGATACAATGCATGCCAGCTCTTCAACGTCTTCTCAAAATGTCTTCGAATTTCGAGGAAAAACAAATACAAATATCGATTTTAATATTAAAGAAATATTGCAAAAAACTGTTGCTGGAGACGATATGATTAAAGCATACCAACAAACGCCAAACCTATCTAGCACTGATCAAACCATCATATCTAGATGCATTGTCGACCATTTTCATCACAATGGTCTAAAAATGTGTCCAAAAACCATGAAAAGTGTAGCTAAGGAAATAGTAAAATTATTTCCAAATGAAGACGAACGTACGTATTACGTTCCGCGGGAAAATGGAAAGCAGCCATCGGGAAAAATTTTTGACAGGTACTTTAACGTCGGATACAATCGGAAGAGAAAAGCTGACTTGTCAGTAACAGAAAAGATAGCCAAAAGCACTACTGATATTGAAAATGATGCGAGTACTATTTCCGAAGAAAATGACAACATGGAAGTCGAAGAGTTTTTAAAGAAAAAAGAATTTCTGTTATATAACTCTCCTGAAAACGCAAAATCTTTGTGGGAAGAAACATCTAAAATGAGAATGAAGGAAGAAAAATATCCAATTTCTTCATTTTTAACTGCATGGCCACGGTATAAGGACACAAATGCCGAACAGCTAATTAATGTTGACTTCAACACATTACACCCGGGAAAATCTAATAAACTCTTCGAAAAGTTCTACGAGTTAGAAAAAAGGGCAAACAAGGTTTTTTTCCCATCATCAATCAAGGAGAAACTCTTTCTTGAAATGTATAAGAAAATGGTTTCGCCCGAGCTTTTTGCCGGTAATTATATAATAAAATATAATAATTTTATAATTTGACTGATAAAATTCTTTTTTCAGATTCGAAAAACTTTTTCTTTTTTAATTTGTTGCACACCATATTAATTCCGCCAAGGATTAGCAAAACTTGCAAACCATCAATTTCTGATGCACAAAAAGATATGTTTGTTCACTTGGTAAGCTTAAATAATTTTAAACATAAGGAGGATGAGCTGCAACTCCAAGCTATTTCGGAAAAACTTAAGTTGCAGCCAAAAATTTTTGTCATTGGGGAGTCTTTGGAAAGCTTGAAAGAATTTTATGTTTATTTGGAAGGTATACGCTATAAAGTTTCAACGCTGCTCGATGCTATAGATTTAGTTGTTAAGATTTGTTTCGTTTTTAATTTAGATTATACTCAAAAAAGCAAATATGTGTGGTTCTTTTTGCAAGAATATATATACGAAATTGTCCCTGACGAAAAAATTTCAAAAATAAAAAACATTATTTCAAAATTAGAAAATGTCAACATTGAATAAAGATAATTATAAAAACACACATATTTGCTTTATCTGTAAGAAAACTTTTCAAAACTCAAATAAATTTCTCATTCATTTAAAAGATGATCATAGGATTCCAACACACTATGAATTTTCTTGTAAATATAATTCATGTAACAAATTCTTTCAAACTATTTATAAATTTAAGCATCATATTTTAAAACACGATAACAAACCAGACAGTTGTAATTTTGAAATCAGTCCTAAAAGAGTAAAGACCATAGCACCTACTATTTCAACCAATGAAATTCATCCGAATGCCCAACCACGTAATGATTCTGAAGAATGTAATGTTTTGCTACAAGCCCAAAGTTCTTCTTGTCAAAAACCACCTCAAATTGATCTTAATAAAATAAAAACTAACTTAACTAAAGCAGTAATTTCCTTTGCACTCCAACTTCATACAAAAGCCAATGTAACCAGAAAAAGTATTCCAGAAATTCAAAATGCTATAGAAGGTGATATCCTAAAGCCGTTTGTAGATACATTAAGTGAATTTATGCCATTTATGGAGCCCGAACTTCAATCTATATACCAAACCATTCTTAACTTTGTAAATAATCCGTTTGAGGACATAGCATCCGAATACAAATTTTTTCAAAAAATTGAATCTCTACAAATTTTTAAACCACCCAAATTGTTTACAATAAGCAGACAGTTAGATGAAGTTTTCGTACGAGGTGAGCCAACTTTAAAAGAAAACACTATTGAAGGATGTCTCAACGACATACATTTTCAATTAAAAAAGTATTTTGAGTCACCATTAGTTTTAAGTAAAACCCTAAAGAACATCGAAAATATTAAAACCCAAAACTTATTGAATCACTTTATAATGGGAAATATGTGGAAAACTAAAACTGACACAATACGTGATAAAATAATTTTTCCTTTGTTTTTATATTTCGATTCATTTCAAACAAATGATGCAAATGGGCCTCATAATGACTCGATTTGTGGAATTTATTTTACTGTCCCTGTTATTCCTCAACACCAATTATCCCACTTAAGTAACATTTTTGTGGCAGGATTTGTTAAATCAAAAGATATAAATCACTTTGGAAACAGTGCTTCTTTGGCTAAGTTAGTTCAAACTCTTGAAGATCTTGCTTTAAATGGCATTGATTTGAATATCGATGGGAAAACTTCTAAAGTATATTTTTATCTAGGACAAATACTTGGTGATAATCTTGGACTCAACGAAGTCTTAGGATTTGTTCCAAGTTTCAATGCTAGACACTATTGTAGAATTTGTACGAGGGACAAAAATAATTGTCAAAATGATTGTGTAGAAGTTAAAGAAAGTATTCGAAATTTATCTGGTTACGTTCGTGAATCAACTTTGGGATTCAACCAACCGGAATTTTCTTCTATAAAAGAAAATTCCATATGGAATACTTTGACCCATTTTCATGTAGTTGATAATAAGGCATGCGATATCATGCACGATATTTTTCTGGGTGTTGCGAAATACAACTTGTCAAAAATCTTAAACTACTTAATTTTTGAAAAAAAATATTTTTCTTTAGAAGCATTCAATTATAGAAAGCAGATGTTTCCCTATGATTCCCATTTTATTAATAATATAAGTCGTCCAATTGACGGAAACCAAATTAAAAATTGCAATATAAAAATGAACGCAGCTGAAATGAAAACATTTTTACATTTTGTTTTGCTCATCATTGGAGATTTAATTCCAAATACAGACACAGTTTACCAATTTCTAATAACTTTTATAAAAATAATTGATATTGTAACTCTTCAAGACGAATTCAATTCAGCTGTTTTAACAAAACTTGATAATTTAATTGAACAACACAACAATTTCTATGTTGATTTTTTTAAAGAAAAATTAAAGCCCAAATTTCATTTTATGTTACACTACAGCACTGTTATAAAAGAAATTGGTCCTTTAAAAAAATGTTTGGTGCTTCAGATTTGAAGCAAAACATCAATTTTTTAAGCAGTATTGTCACGTTATAAATTCAAGAAAAAATGTTCCACACACTTTATGCATAAAAAGCTCGCTTCAATTCTCACATACGACTCTACAAAATTTATTTTTTCAGGACGATTTTTCCAAATTTTGCAACTGTTTGCCTATTGATTTAACGAAACTACCGTATTACCTTAATCTTTGCACACATTTTTCTTTCGGTAGCCAAGTTGAAAGTTTGATTTTCAAAGGAAACCTTTTTAAAATTAATTGCTTTGTGAAATTTGAAAGTTCAGTATTAAAAATATTAAACATCTTTTTGGATTCAGAAAAAAATATTTTTTTAATATGTCAATTATACAAATGTTTGTATATAGAACAATTTCAGGCATATAAAATAGAGCAAAATGTAAATTGCTTTTATATGAAACATATTGTTAATTTTTCGACGTGTGTAAAGAGTGTCACTTTAAATAACTCGGAAGAAGTTGTCCGTTTTTATTAATACTATATTTTGAATTAAATTTAATATTTATGTACATTATTTTTAAGTATGGCTAATATAAAAAAAATAAAATATGAAATTCGTTGCATTCGAAAACTTTTAGCGTTTTTTCTTTTTTGTTGAAGAAAAAAATCTCCATTTACTGAAACCAACGGGTGTTTTAAAGGTAAGTTTAAATTTAAACCTACACATTTTTATATAGAAATCAACTTTATTCTTAAAGTAATTTGATGAGCAATTTTCAACACAACAATTTCCGGAAATCTCATAATTTTAGTATTTAACCCAACAATTTCATTTTCATTTTTTATTGACAATTTGTTCTTGGGTCAACAATCTATAGTTTTTAAAGTCTGACATGTTTTGTTCTTGATCTAACTATTAAATTGTCAATTTTTATTAACAATACATTTTTCTCGCAACAATTTTCGCTCTTGAAATTTTAAGTATTTTAGTATTTGGCCATACAATTTTAATTGTTGAGCTTTTTTAACGATTCTTTCTTGAGGCAACAATGTAAATTTTTGAAGTTTTTACATTTTTTATTTTTAAATCAAAAATAAAAGTTCTTGTTGCACGTTCAACACTTGCATTCTTAAGTTAAGAATTTATAGTACTTGGGTTCATTTTAAAGTACGAAAATTGTTGGGCCAAAATATAAAATTCTTGATATTACAATTTTTTTTTCTGAGTGTATAGATCTGTCACTGAAGAATTGAACAAAAGAAAATTCAGTGGCACTCGTACGAAAATAAAGCTACAAGATCGATAAAAGTAGTAGCAAGAGGCCTTCACTCTTAATGTGTTGCCAAAGAAATTGTCGAAGACCTTATACAAAAAGGCTTTCAAGCTCTCTAAGATAGTAAAAGACTCCACTGGGGTATCAACGACAAAAAATAGATCTCTACCTTTCTTTATGCTCACGTTTTAAAATAAAGAAAGTCTCGATAAGGTTTACAGTATTAAATCAATTATGGGCATAGTTGTCAAAATTGAACCACTGTGAAAGTCAAAAACTGTTCCACAATGTAAGCGCTGTCAAGCCTTTGGGCATACACAAAAATACTGCAATCGCGAGTTCGCTTGTGTTAAATGCGAAGGCAGACATGCAACTAAAAACTGTCCCATGGGCAGAGAACAGAAAGCGAAATGTGTTAATTGTCAAGGCAATCATCCTGCAAGTTACAGAGGATGTCCAGTAGCAAAAAAGTTCCAAGACACAAAAAGAAAAAACAAAACTGGGAACAAGTTTAGAAACTCAACCAACACAAAACCAGTAGTTGAAAGCAAAAAAGTAACAGTCGATAACATTACTAAAAATCAACCGGGAAAAGCAATTGCACTAAGCAAAAGTGATGAAAATAAATCCTATTCCCAGATTGTAAAAAATGTGCGGAAGAATGAGGAAACTTCTATAAAAGAAATGCTGGAACTCATACTGAAAAGGATTGACCAACAAGATTTAAACATAAAACAGCTAAGCGAAGAAGTCACTTTTAAAAAACAATGATGGACAGAACACTCAAAATCGCAACATGGAATGCAAACGGTCTTTTACAGCATGTATCAGAACTAAACATCTTTTTAGACATAGAGCATATAGACATTTGTTTGGTGTCCGAAACCCACCTCGCTATTGAACAAAGTCTTGATAATAAATTACCAAACTATACATGTTATCACGCTCCGCACCCAGCTGACAAAGCTAGGGGAGGATCACCAATACTTATAAAAAGTGCTTAACACACTACGAAGAACCAAAGTTTACTAAAGAAAACATGCAAGTAACAACAATTAGTATTGGTATAAAAAAGAAAGAATTCAAAATAGCAGCTATATACTGCCCTCCGAGGCGCTCTCCAACTGAAGAAGACTATGCAGAACTCCTACATGTTAGGACATAACCTCCTTGTTGGTGGCGACTTCATTGCTAAACACACTTAATGGGGATCTAGGCTCATAACAACAAAAGGTAAACGGCTATACCAAGCAGGCCGAAAATACAACTGCGAATTTTATTCTTCTGGTTCGCCAACATATTGGCCATCTGATACTAACAAAATACCAGACCTTATAGACTTTTTCGTAGTTAAAGGTATTAAACGAAATCATATAAGTGTCGAAGGTAATTACGATTTATCATCAGATCATACTCCAGTAATTTTATCACTGAGCGAAACAGAAATAATAGAAAAAAGTAATCCTAAGCTCGCGAATAACAGAACAAACTGGAACGAATTCAGAGACAAACTTGAAAATTTTATAAACCTAAGATCCCTTATGCAAACAATTGAACAAATTGATCATGAAGTAGAACAATTTATTGCTGATGTGCAGCAGGCTGCAGAAGAAAGTACTCCAACTATTTCGAATGCGAGAGAAAAAGAAATAAAATATCCTATCGAAATAAAGGAGTTGATATTGGAAAAAAGAAAAGCTAGAAGAAAATGGCAATCCACGAGATTCCCAGATTATAAGGTAGTTTTTAACCGTCTTAACAACGAATTAAAAAAAAGAATCTGTGAGTTTAAAAATGATTCACTAAGTAGATTCCTGAAAAGTCCGATGACATATGCTTCTACAGAATACTCCTTATGGAAAGCAGCTAAGCGCCTAAAAAGACCTCAGACACAAAACCCGCCGATAAAATCTCAAGATGGTAAATGGATGGGAAACCCGAAACAAAAGGCTGATCTCTTCGCTGAACATCTCGCGAATGTTTTCAAGCCATTCCCAGCAAGCACAGCTACAGATCCCTTACAGTTTGTTGACAGAAACGACGAATGTGAAATACCTTTTGTCACACTCAAAGAAGTAAGAAGCATGTGTCAACATAAGTTGTCAAACAAAGAATCACCAGGGTACGATCTTATAACTGCTCAGGTTCTGAAAGAAATGCCTCTTATAGCCTTCAAGAAACTCCAATTTATAATAAACGCATGCCTTAAACTAAGATATGTGCCACATCATTGGAAAATTGCGGAAGTCAGTGTGTTACAGACCAATATCGCTTATACCAATCATGGCAAAAGTTTTTGAAAAACTGCTACTGAAAAGGCTTAGCAAAATAATTGAAGAAAGAAGACTAATTCCGAGCCATCAGTTTGGATTTAGAAATAAACATTCCACGATAGACCAAGTGCATCGAATTACTGATGTTGTGGAAAAGGCACTTGAAGAAAAACAAGTATGCTCGTCTGTATTCTTAGATGTTGCTCAAGCTTTTGACAAGGTTTGGCACTTGGGACTTGAGTACAAACTGCATAGGGACTTCCCCAGGCAGTACTACGAAATACTGAAATCCTACGTTACGAACCGACTCTTTAGAGTACGGTACGACCAAAATTACTCGGAACTTAAGAAAATTGAAGCCGGTGTACCACAAGGAAGTGTCCTAGGACCAACCCTGTATCTGTTATATACAAGGGACATCAACGCTATCATGGCCACCTTTTCTGATGATACTGCAATATTGGTGCCAGATAAATCCGTTACGAAGGCTACACAAAAATTGCAAAATGCAGTCGATAAAGTTAGTGATTGGACGCACAAATGGCGTATCAAATTAAACGAAACAAAATCGACGCATATAAACTTTACAAACAAAAACATAAACAATATTCCAATTTTTATAAACAGTACAGAAGTACCTAACTACAATACCGCCAAATACCTTGGAATGAATTTGTCCCATCAAAAAGAAAAGAGAAGAACTAAACTTGAAGTACAGAAAAATGTACTGGTTAATAGGAAAGAACTCTGACCTATCTATCCAGAACAAACTAATGTTATATAAGCAAGTATTGAAACCCGTTTGGACATATGGCATCCAACTATGGGGCTGTACAAAGAAAACAAATGCTGAACCCATCCAAAAATTCCAAAGCAAGGTCCTTCGTGGAATAATAAATGCCCCTTGGTAATTGGTATATAAGAAATAGCGATCTACATCGTGACTTTCAAATTGAAATGGTTACAGAAGTGGTTAAGAAACACGCTGTATCACACAATCAGCGACTGCAAAGTCATACTAACTCTGAAATGGAGACCGTATTAAATGTACGAGACAATGTTCGGAGATTAAGAAGAACCAAGCCTCATGAGCTGATGGGCTAAAAGCTACGGGAAAGTGTTATAACTTTAAACTTCCCTCAATGCGATTTAAAAATTAAGAAATAAAAATCATTTGTCAATCTTTCATAGATTGGTCCTGATTCACCGGTGGTTTTAGTGCGGTAAGAGTCCCACACTACTCGGTACCGATTCTTACCGAGTGTCTTTTGAAGATTTCCAAAGTTAAGCTGCAACAAAGCATTAACAGCAGCAATATGATTTGGACGAACACAGTTGACTTCACTCTCGTCCTCATAATGAGGACTTCTATGTGCTAGCAGTCCTTTTTGCGGTCCACTGCGGTCATAAGGATCTAAATCATCGTAGATATGTAGTGGTTTTCTTCAGGAAGTGAAATCAGACTGGTTGTTTGTTGATGATTTTGATGTCTTGGATATTGTAAAACAATCTTTAAATGAGTAATTTAATCGATTCGAATTCATTTTGGATTTTGAATTAACTTACTTCTGGTGGTGCATGTAGCTGTTCTTGATATAGTAGTTGTCTTTTTTTAAATCCAACTTGTTAGCTTCTTACTCCTTCTTCTTGGCATCTTCGAGTTCGATTTTATCCTGTTCCTTTTTACTCACTTCAAGGCAATCCTCTGTTTCAGCTTCAAAATATCGTCATATTAGATTATTAAATTGTTCAATCCATTTTGCTTATATTACTCAGGTCTTCGTGGCTCATGTTAATAGCACTGTGTTCGCGGTTATCATCTAGGTTTGATCCATCACTGGACACACCAGAGTTCTTTTTACTTCGGAATAACCAGGAACAAAGTCTTCTTGAGAAATGTAATTTTACCTAAAAACCAAAACAAAACAATCATATTAATATTATAAATGCGAATGTAAGTTTGTTTGTTACGCTTTCACGCAAAAACTACTTAACCGATCATCATGAAACTTTGCACATACACTCTTGAAGGTATAAGAAGTAACATAGGATACTTTTTATTTAAAAAAAAAAAAAAAAAAACAAATTTACGAATAATAAGAAAATTGTTTGTCAAAATATCGTCAAATTTAGCTACTTCAACGCCATCTACCATCATAGTAATGAAGTTTCAACCCTGAATACTGTAATACCAACCCACTGTATTACCGACGGTGACGACAATATCTAATTCAATTGAATATAGTTTCAACTGTTTCTAATTTTTCTATATTTACCGTACATGTTACGAATGTCTCCGCGTGTTGTTGCATCATGTTAGAGGTCCAATTAGCTTTACAGAACTTAAAATTGTCAATGGTCAGGAATGTCAAACCTACCGAGAAGCATGTGAAGCTCGGCGACTGTTAGAAAATGACAATCATTGGGATGAAACTATGGAGGAAGCTGTACAATGCCGATCGCCAGATAAAATCAGGGAACTTTACGCTACGCTTTTATCTTCTTGCAGTTTTTCTAACCCTCAAACTCTTTGGAATAAGTACAAAGAATACATGGCTGAAGATATTTTACATCAACTGCAGCAAGTACACACAGACATTACTTTAAATGAACATGTCTACAATAAAACGCTAATTAAAGGGTGTCCCAAAATTAACACAAGATTTGAATTTGCCGCCATTTGTGCAGTGAAGTGTTGGCAACCCTGAAAAAAAAAGCAATTTGACAGCTTACAGTATAGGGTTATTAAAAATGAAGCGTTACACGATAGAACAACGTGTCTTCATTATTAAAGAATATTTCAAAAATAGTGAAAGCTTGGCGGCTGCAGTTCGAAAATTTCATACAAAATATGGTCGGAAAAGTGTTTTAACTTCGTCAACTGTGAAGAGATTAATTGAAAAATTCATGGAGACTGGATCCGTTGGAGACTCCAAACACACTGGTCGTCCAAAAACAAGCCGTTCAAATGTGAATGTCGAAGCAGTGCGTGAGAGTGTTGCTGACAATCCAGGAACCTCAATTCGACGTCGTGGACAAGAATTGCAAATTTCAAGAACCTTTCTACAGCGTATACTCACCAAAGATCTGTGTCTTCATGCTTACAAAATTCAATTAACACAACAATTAAAGCCTAATGACCATGGACAGAAAAGAGAGTTCGTTGAATGGATTATTGAACATCAACAAATGGACCCTGATTTTTCGAGCAAAATCATCCTAAGCGATGAAGCACATTTTCATCTTTCTGGCTTTGTCAATCGCCAAAATTGCCGCATTTGGGGTTCGGAGAACCCACATGTGATTGTCGAAAAACAAATTGATGAAATATTCGTCTCCTTGAAAAATATTTCTAGAGTTTTCCTTTTTTAAATTAAACAACTTCTTCGTACGTTGAACAAAAACAGAATAATACAAATTTTATTTCAAAGTCAAAACATATTTTACAAAACATAAGTGATCATATATAATTAGAACAGTAGATTTTATATAAAGTATTTTTCATTTGCAACATTCCCACTAAAACTTTATTTGATAAAATCTAAAAAATGCCCATTAATTTCGAAAATTTAATATTCTTTGCAAGAGGTAAAGATTTAGTAAAAATGTCTGCAACCATATTGTTTGTATCTATTGTACTTAAAGTGATTTGCTTATTAATAATTGTTTCTCTTACAAAATGATGACGAACTTGAATGTGTTTTGTACGTTGTCTATAAGCTTCATTCAAAGCAAGATCAATCGCTCCTCGATTATCACAAAAAATGTTGGTTGGAGTTAGGTTTGTATTAAAAATTTCTTCTTCAAGACCTCTTAACCACAACGCTTCTTGCACTGAGGATCCTAAAGCCATATACTCAGCTTCGCAGGTCGATAATGCTGTAGTTGTTTGTTTTTTAGATCCCCAAGAAATCGCTCCACCTTGGCTGAGAAACACGTAACCTGTGATTGACTTTCTCTCATCTGGATCATTGGCATAGTCAGCATCACAGAAACCTTTTACATTAAATTCTTCTGACTTGAAATAGTTCAATTTGTAGTCAATTGTTCCTTTTAGGTATCGCAACACACGTTTAGCTGCCTTCCAATGTTCACGTCCGGGGTTATTGTTGAAACGACTGAGTAGGTTTACTGCATAGCATATATCGGGACGAGTTAACTGTGCAGCAAACAACAAACTTCCGATTAACTCTTGGTAGGGAATTTTAGCCATTTCTTCTTCTTCTTCTTTTGTTGAGGGACTGGATTACATGATTGCATGCTAAAACGTTCAAGCATTTTTAAAATGTATTGTTTTTGATTTATTGATATTTTTTTCTTAAAATCATATTCTAAATGTAGTCCCAAAAAAGACTTTGCTGGTCCAAGCACTTTTAATTTGAAATTTTCTTGAAGATGTTCTACTAATTTATTTCTTGAAATTTCATTTTTCCAAAGTATAAAAATGTCATCTACGTATACCATCAAAATTAAAAAATCTTCAAAACCTTCGTCAAAAACATAAATACATTGATCTGTTTTCAACTGCTTGAATCCAAATAGTTTTAATACTTGAGTTAACTTCATGTTCCACATTCTTGACGATTGTTTAAGTCCGTAAATTGGCTTGTGAAGTTTTAAGACTTTACCTTCTGGTATATCGAGACCTTCTGGAGCTTTTAAATAAATCTCCTCTTCAAGATCACCTTGCAAAAAGGCTGTTACTGCATCTAAGTGATCAATATGTAAGTCTTTGTTCAGTGCTAATGATAAAAGATAACGCATCGAGTTGTATCTAATAACTGGTGAATAAGTCTCTTGATAATCCACTCCACTACGTTGTCCACATCCTCGTGCTACAAGTCTTGCCTTGTATCTCGATATTTCACCTTTTTCATTTCGTTTGGTCTTAAAAATCCATTTTGTTGTTAAAGCCTTTCTTTCCTCTGGTAGATCTGCTATAGTCCATGTCTTATTTTCTTCCAATGAATTAACTTCATCTTTTGCTGCTTCTGACCATTTTTTTGCGTTTTCACTGTTTATGGCTTCATAATAATTTTCTGGATCATCGTCACAGTGAACGTTATCAGCCAAAAAACTAACACATTTACTCCTTTTTGTTTGGTTTCGAATTCTTTCAGAACGACGAATAATTATTTCTTTATTTTCTGTTGGTCCTGGTATTTCTTTTGGTTGAGGTGGTATAACATCTGCGTTTGAAGTACTAGGTAAATCTAATTTAACAAAATCAAGATTTCCTTCTTTTTGATAACAGTTGTGATGAAATATTCGTCTCCTTGAAAAATATTTCTAGAGTTTTCCTTTTTTAAATTAAACAACTTCTTCGTACGTTGAACAAAAACAGAATAATACAAATTTTATTTCAAAGTCAAAACATATTTTACAAAACATAAGTGATCATATATAATTAGAACAGTAGATTTTATATAAAGTATTTTTCATTTGCAACACAAATGCATCCACAACGCGTGACTGTATGGTGTGGATTTTGGGCTGGAGTCATAATTGGGCCATATTTTTTTGAAAATGATGCTGGCCAAGCAGTGACTGTTACTGGTGCTCGATATCGCTACATGATTACACAGTTCTTTCTGCCAAAATTGGATGATATTTATGTGTCCAATATGTGGTTTCAACAAGACGGTGCCACATGTCATACAGCCCGTGAAACAATTCAATTACTGCATGAGACATTTCCAGGTCGTGTACTCTCTCGTTTCGGTGATCAAAATTGGCCTCCTAGATCGTGTGATTAAACACCATTAGACTTCTTTTTATGGGGTTATTTGAAATAACAAGTCTATGTCAACAAGCCCAAAACCATCCGTGCATTAAAGGAGGAGATTCAACGCTGCTAGCGAGCTAGATTATGATTTCATAGCGATGCAACAACAAGTGGCAGAATTAGTCCCTCAGTTACTTCCAGAGCAAAATCATGTTTTCCATCAAGTTTTACATAAAATAGACTCCGGCAGTGGTGGACTCTTCTTTCTTTAGAATTCAGAATTATTTATTTTTGTTACGGTGAAATATATTTTAACATTTGTTGTTGCATTTCAATAAGCATATATTAAGGTGTTGAAACTTCATTGTCTGTAGTAATTTTTAAAAATTGTTGACCTCAGCCAAGCAATAAAATTAAGTTATTATATTGACTCATTTCTATTATTATACTCTTACCCTCCATCTCTCATACTTATTTAATTTCTCCACTGCGGGCGAAGCCGCGGGTAAAAAGCTAGTACATTATATTATATTTTTATTTCAATAAATTAATATTTTAGTTTTACCTTCATTTGCATTATTGATACTGAATTTTGTTTTGTTTACATTTTCGTAGAATTGTCAAAACACTCACCTCGCTGTTAATCTGTCAAAACTTTTCATAACTCAAATTGGGCACCGTTCGCATTACAATTCTAGGGTGCGCTAATACTTTCGCGCGATTTTTTCTGTTTTTAGCGAAATTTTTCATAAAAACCATAGAATTTGTGTGTCAAAAGCATTCAATTATTGTTTTCAGCACAGTTTTCACTAAAAAAAGTTGTAAAAATTAATTTTTCTAAAAATATTGCATTCATTTTTCAATTTTTGAATTCAACGGTATTCTTTTTTGAACGGCTGAGTTCACCTCACATTGTTTTCCCCCAATTGTGCAAACTTCACCAAAAGCCCATAACAACTACATAGAATCTGGATTTTCCCATAAGAATACATGCTTATGCTAACGGGCAAAATTCTCTCAATTTAGTTTTGTAGGCCGAAAGAGAGCAAACCCATTAAGTCGGGACTCTAGATAATATATTTCCTCTATGGTTTGTCCTATGTATACCAGATCACATTTTCTTTACATTTGCCCTTGCATTCAATTTCATAGACTACGTTGTGTTGTTGTTGTTTTTGTATTTTAGATTTTGTATTAGTAAAAATTGATTTGATCGTCAGATTTGGTATATGTGCAAATGATTAATATTCTCTTTCTATGGGCCTTACCAATAATCAAAATTAAAGCTCACTTAAATATTTAACTGGGTTTTAAATATTTTGACATGCCAATAAACATTTTAATAGTTAGGTTAAGGGCTAACGCTCAGTTAAATTTTATTGTTGGGAAACTCAACTATAAACGGACAGTTATATTTAACTCCATGGTTTGCACTGTCATTTTGACAGCATACGCAACAAATATTTTTCAGGTCACAAGAGTTGAGATTTGTTGTGATTGTTGTCTGCTGATTGTTCGTGGCAATATTTTATGAAAAAGTAAGTCGAATAATACTTTTTTGAATATATAATTGTTATGTTCTAATAAATATCCATCATTTTAGAAATGGCTGAAAAACAAAATTTAAAATGGAGCAGATCGTCAAATTGGACGATAGCAATGAAGGAGCAACTGGTCGAAGCAGCTAGACCACTTGCGGATATTATTGATTCAAAGCTAAATGATGGCAAATCATTAAAAGCCAAAGCTATAGCCTGGCAAAATATTGCTACAACGTTTCAGGCAAGTGGCTTTGAATTGACGCCGAAACAAATAAGAGACCGATAGAGCCACTACAAGCAGGAGGCACGGGCCAATTTGAGTCAATTTAATCGATCTCAGAGGGAGACCGGTGGTGGAAAACCTCCTAAGGAACCTTTTGAGATCGAGATTCACCAAGAATAACACCTCCTTGTGAATCCATATTTTGTAAACGGTGATATATGGAAGATTTTCGGCATGTTCTGGAGTCGTGGGATGAACCTCTCCAACGGGCAACAACGTCAGTAACGCCCTGACTTGCATCACATACAACCTGAAAGAAAAGGAAAAATTTATTTCAAAAAATTTCCATCTAAAAATTGTTTGAACTCTTTTTTGAGAATAAAGAAATGTTAAAAATACTTTTACATGGGAATTTTTAGAAATCATTCTTTAAATTGAAAATGGTTGTAAGAAACACTTAGGTGGCGGAAGAGAAGTTGGATTGGATTTTACTCTTGTGGAGCCTCAGGGTAAACTGAGCCAAACATACCTGAACATTGATTGAATACAAATTTTGTCTACATCTGTTTCGTGCTCCAAATTCTTGACCAGGATTCTTAATTTTGATATGAGAGCAATCAATAGCACCCACACATTGTGGAAAGCCAGCAACATCAAAAAACTTCCTTTTCACTGACCGAATTTCCGAGGGCTCACTGGGAAATTTGATGAAGTCCCTTGCTTTAGAGGCCAAGGCTCTAACAAATTTCTTAACACAATTACTAACAGATTATTGAGAAATATTATGGCAATCACCTGAAGAAGAACAACTTTTTGAAACATTGAATATGTGTTTCATAATTTTAACTTACTAACATCCTTCTGGTAAGATCCTGCGGCAAGATATATCAGCCCTGTCAATACAATCAGCTCACTTGAAATTGCACCACCTCTATTGGTAGCCGAGGCGATGTCTTCCCGCAAAAGATCAATAATGAATCTGACAGTTGTCTTATCAAATCTTGAATTTATTTGTTTTGTTTTTTCAAGTTTATACCGGAAAACAAAAATTTTTACCTGTAGTGCCGATAAAACTCTGTATCGTCATATTTCGAGAATGGTTCAATTTTGTTTTTATAAATTTTTGTATTTTGTCCCACTCTTTTAAAATATTTTTGATTTCCAAATAAGTAGGGATGTTAGTAAACCATGAAACAACATCAAATTACACCATCAAGTCATCTTCATCTAAAATCACATCTTGTAATGTTTCTTTAGTTTGGAAAGAATTTTTAATGTTGTATTTTTCCGATGTGATATTTTTTAAAATTGTTCCGATATGTTTTAATAAGTTGTAGCAAGGAACATTCATTGATGATGATATATGGGTCGTAATGGCATAATTCTGTTTGTGGATCTTTGGGAGACCGTATAGCCTTGGAGCTAAAGCTGAAGAGCAGTGTAAATTGTTCTTTTGCCAACGTGGCCGTACTGAATTATGCCTAATCGTAGGCAGCAAGTACTAACGGGGTGGGATGGGTAGGTAATCATTAACCAGGGTCTATTCTGTAAGTATAAGTTCCATCGTTTAACCTTCTGAAGCTGGCGTATGTCCGTATTAACACTCTTGTAGATATCAGAGCGAGATCTGAGTTTTTCAGCACTTTTAGGTCAAATAGTTTTTGATAATGATCACTATTTTTAGACCAGATTCCGCACCAGTTAAGAGTGGCAGATGTGAAGGCCACTTCCTCTACCTCAAGTAGTGTAGATAGTTCATTGCGAATTGTACTGATGTTATATATATTTGCTTTTGTGAGGTGTGCCATTTTCAGAGAGTAAGAGTCGGTTATGACTTGCGCGTCAACAACTATGGCTCTGTTTCCGTCCTTAATAACGAGGTCCTGTTTTCGCGGTCCTTCAGGTGTTTGAATGATAGGCTCTTCAATAGTGTAGAGCCCCCTCTATTACTCTATTTCTGAACTATGTGGTTCAGGCATTTATTTTTTCTGCATCCTGCTGTACATGATCTGTCATGGTTATCTCTTCCTCGAGACGTTCTTGATCTGGTAGGGAGGGTATTGATGCGCGTCTTAATACAATGAATGAAATCGCGTATAGTAAGGAGTCTAGTCGGTTCGCGAATCCATCGGGTGCCTTCCTAAGTCCATTTCTATCAACAGACTCATTAAGTTTTATTGCCCAGTAGTTATATAGTTCGTTTTTGGATCTAATATCATGTCCAGGTACGCTTAGCCGCCTAGCAGCGGTGTCTATTTCATTTGCAAGGAAGGTGTTTGCGGTGGTGTTTGTTTCAAGGTTTGGTAGGTTTAGTCTTTGCAGTCGATTTATTCTGATTAGAGGTGCCGTATATCTTACTGCTGGGATTCCAAGTCCACCATCAGCAGTGTCGGCATGAAAATATACATTGGGTGTGTCGTGTGGCAAGTCTAGCCACTTACGTACTTCCATTCTAACTCTCCTATCTAGTTTGCTTAAGACTCCTTTATGCGTCCTTCCAAGTGTAAGACGGTGGTAAAGCTGCGGAATCAGCACGGTTCTCAGGGCGTGCAGGGCCGCAGGCGTTGCTGGGGTTTTAAAGGAGCCCCAAACAAAATATCTTATATATAAATAAAATAATTAGTCAAATACACATAACAGTATTGTTTTTTTTTAGAGTTTATAAGATGTCAAAAACATTAAAATTTTAGAGGTGACAATTTTTTTTTCAGTTTGTTTGATTTATAAAAAAAAACGTTAAATGGATTTTTTCAAAAAATATACTTCTTTGATATCACGTTACAATATATTATATACAATTTAATTCAAGTCTCTAGCGTTTGTGGTTCGTAAGATATTTCGGGTTAACACAAATTTGCACCTTTTTTTTCAAACTGCTATGGTAAGAAAACCACAAACGAAATTTTCTTGGGAGCCCTTTCTGCATCTTTCTGCCTTATTATCTGTATAACAAAGTTTATTTGAAATCGATATCTCTTCTGCTTATTGAGCTATGGACGACGAAAAAAACGTCGCTAACGTACGGACGTAGGGACGTACGAACGTACGTACACACGCACGCACAGACATTTTTCTAAAAATATTTTATTTCGACTCTAGGGACCTTGAAACGTCGAGAAATGTCAAAATTTTCAATTTGACAAATCGGACCCATCACAAAAACTTCCTATGGGAAGTTTATAAAGTGAATGTCGAAAACAATATTTTCTGTGAGATAAAATAAGTTTGAAGGCAATATTATATTTTTATTGTTTGAAAAGATATTTGAATTGAAAGTAAATTTTTAAAATGTTTTATTACTGTTTTTTAAGGTCTTTATTTTTTGTAATAAAATTGTCTGTTCGAGATTTCTAAAAATTTAAACGAATCGATTCTAGCGACCTTGAAACGTCGAGAAAAGGTAAAATTTTCAATTCGACAAAAATGATGCTTGATTCGAATATTTCGAGAATAGATTAAAGTATCTTCTTCAAAATTTCTGCTTCCGATTAACGTTGTCAAGGATATAGGGGACCTAAACTTTTAAGCCGAATGCGAATGGCTAATTTGACTAAGTTGAGAAAGAATTTTTATGACAAGAATTAGTCTTGGAGGATTTGTCAATTCTTTGGAAGAGGCATACCTAGGAAAAAAAACATTTAGTTAATGTTTTAAAATAATTCAATAGACTACTTTTTTACTTAACACGAAAAGCTGTACAAAGCAAAAAACTGATAAAAAATGGTTTTTGGCTCAAGTATTATTAGAATAAACGTAGCTTACAAAAAAATTGTTATAAATATGGTAAATTAGGTTAGGTTAAGGTGGCGCTACAGTCTTGTGTAAACTAGGGCCTCACCCAACAAACTTCTTCATCTAGCTCGGTCCCTAGCTAGATGTCTCCAGTTTCGCGCTCCAAGTTGGGTGAGGTCACCTTCCACTTGTGCGCGCCACCTGATCCGCGGTCTTCCTCTACTGCGCTGTCCTGTGGGTGCGGATTCGAAGACTTTCCGGGCCGGAGCATTGGTTTCCATGTGCTCTACGTGACCCAACCATCTTAGTCGTTGGACTTTTACTCTTCTGGCTAAATCTACGTCGCTGTACAGCCCGTACAGTTCGTCGTTCCATCTTCTCCTCCACTCCCCTTCCATGCATACGGGACCGTAGATAACACGAAGAACTTTTCTCTCGAAGCGACCCAAGGTGCTTTCATCCCCTTTTGTCATGGTCCATGCTTCTGCACCGTATAGCAGGACGGGGATGATAAGGGTCTTATAAAGCAACACTTTGGTCCCTCGAGAGAGGACTTTACCACTCAATTGCTTTCTTAGTCCAAAGAAACAGCGGTTAGCAAGAGTTATTCTGCGTTTGATCTCAGCGCGCGCTGGTGTTGTTTTCTGCGTTTACAGCGGAGCCTAGGTAGACGAAGTACTTGACTTCCTCAAAGTTACATCTGTCGATTGTCACGTTTTGACCAAAACGTCGGTGTTGTATGTCCTTTCTAGACGACAGTATGTACTTTGTTTTGCCCTCATTAACCGTTACACCCATTTTTACCGCTTCTGCCTCAATACTCACAAAAGCCCCATTGACATCACGCTGAGTTCTTCCGATTTTGTCAATGTCATCAGCATATGCTAGTAATTGGACAGACTTCTGAAAGATAGTGCCTCTAGTGTTGACGTGTGAGCTCTGCACTATTCTTTCAAGCACGATGTTAAAAAAATCGCATGACAGCGCATCACCTTGTCTAAAGCCTTTTTTGACATCAAAAGGTTCTGTTAAGTTGTTTCCAACCTTTATGGAGCAGCGTGATATAGTCATCCTGCACAAACGGATGAGTTTGGCAGGGATGCCTAAACTAGACATGGCTCTATACCGCTCGTCCCTGTAGATGCTGTCATATGCGGACCTATCAGGTTGTTGACGATGGGCGATGTTAAGTAGACTTATTCCTCTATAGTTGGTGTAGTTTAGAGGGTCTCCTTTTTTCAGGATCGGGCAAACAATACTGAGGTTCCATTCATCTGTCATGCTTTCATCCTACCATATCTTACATATAAGTTGGTGCATGCTCCTAACCAACTTATCTACAGCTGCCTTAAAGAGTTCGGCATTCAAGCCATCCGCTCCAGCGGCTTTATTAGACTTTAGCTTGGATATGGCAATCTTTACTCCATCTAATTTGGGAGGACGGGATTGTTGACTTTCGTCGTCTATGTTGAATGGATCATTCTGCCTGACAGCGGAATTCAGTTCGTGGTCACCGTTGTAAAGTCTGCAGAAGTGGTCCTCCCATATCCTCAACATTGACTGCGGTTCCACTATGATGTTTCCACTTTCGTCTTTGCAGCCTTCGGTTCTAGGTTTATGTACCTGTGAATTTCGTTTCACCTGTTCATAAAACTTTCGAACCTCATTCCTGCTTTTATATCTCTCAACATCTTCGACCGCACGCTTCTCATGCCCTCTCTTTTTCCTTCTGAGAAGTCGGCGTTCCTCTCGCCTCTTCTGCTCATAGAGCTCACGAGCAGCTCTCGTCCTTTTATGCAGCGCCGTTTTGCGTGCCTGTTGTTTGGCTGCATTTGCCTGCCGACATTCCTCATCAAACCAGGGGTTCCTTGTTGGTGGCTGTTTGAAACCCAGCACTTCAGAGGCGGCTTCTCTGATTCCATCTTGGCAATGTTGCCACTGGTTTTCGATACATTGTGTTGGCGGCAAAGAACTTCGAGAGAGGTTACTTGTAACTCGGTCAGAAAAGGATTTGGCGATCTCTGGCGATTGTAGCCGTTCGACGTTGTATCTTCTCCCAGCACCTCCCTGTTTTGCCTTGGGTCTGGAAATCCGAAGTGCTACCTTGGCTACAACGAGGTAGTGGTCCGAGTCGATGTTAGCTCCTCGGAAAGTTCGTACATCCATAATGTTGGAAGCGTGTCTGGCGTCGATTGCAATATGGTCAATCTGGTTGACGGTAGATTGATCTGGGGAAGTCCGAGTTCCTTTGTGGATTTTGAGGTGTGGAAAACGCGTACTGGCTATCATGACGTTTCGCCCCGCAGCAAAATCTATGAGCCTGAATCCATTGTCGGAAGTGTTGTGGTGCAGGCTGTTCTTCCCGATTATTCCATCAAAGATGTCTTCCCTTCCTAGCTTGGCATTAAAATCGCCCAGGACTATTTTAATATCGTAGCTAGGGCACTGCTCATATGTGTTGTCGTCTGCTCCTTGGTGTTGTCGTCTTTCTCTTCTGTGGGGGCGTGCGCGCATATCAGGCTAATGATGCCGAATTTATCCTTGATGCGTATGGTCATGAGGCGCTTATTGATGCACCTATAGCTCAAGACTTCTTGCCTTAGTCTGGCTCCAATGACGAAGCCGCATCCAAATAAGCGCTGTTGGTTTTCGTGGTAGCAGTCACCATAATAAATATCGCAGTTTTTCATCCTCTTTTTGCCCGGCCCATCCCATCGTATTTCCTGGATGGCGGTGATATCTGCTTTATATCGTTCTAGGGCCTCCGCTAATTCTTCGGCCGCACGTGGTCTGTTAAGGGACCTAATATTCCACGTGCATATCCGAAGTTCGTTGTCCTTTATTCGTTTGCGTTGGTTGTCAACAGTAAATCCGTCCGTATCCGAGGCTTGTTGGTGCTTCGCAACTATGAAAGCTTTTACGTGGCCAGGAAGTCACTCCGACGCACAACCCCCAACCTGGAGGGCCAGATCTTAAGTATAACTCCAAGGATGGGGAGCCGGATAAAACCGCTCCTTACAGGCCTGGGCTCCGAATAAGTCAAAGAAGCCCTATAAGGTGTTCACTAAGTAGTTCAACCTTACTGGAACTGTAGACGCCACCGTTGATTCCATCTCAAGAATACCTCCGCTGCCGTTTGGATAAGGAGAGGTGCTTTAGTGGAAACACCTCTCCCCAACCTTTCTCGTTTGCTTTATTGCGTTATAAATATGTGGTTTGTTATCAGCAGATCGACAAGCTTTGAAAACCTCGATAAGGATTGTTTGAAAATGGAACAAAAACAATGAATAATTTTCGAATAGTGAAAAGAAAAAAGAATAAGAATTTGGGCAATCTTTTCTAGAATCGAGTCGTTGGTATTGAAATACGACCTAGACATTTTCAATAACCCTTTTGACTGGAAATTATTATAAAGGTCCTTCTAGGCCCTTTCTTATATTTTAGTGTTTTAGAAAAGTCGACAGACAGGCACGTATGAGAAGTTATCAGTATGGGTCGAATACCAGCCTCTTTTTGTTTTTCAGATTGGTGGAAGTATTTTTCATAAATGCAAAATATCTTCAAAAACTTGTGACTAGTTTCCACTAGAATTATCTGATTCTTCAAACTACACGAGATTTGCTCACAAAAGTCTTGACATGGATTTCATTGTTTCAACTCAAAGAACAACCAATGGATTAATGTTGTGATGAACCAAAAACACACCTTCCTTTGATTAAGCACAATACACGAGACATGTAATATTGTGGTATTACCCTTATGTTAGCAATTTTCTGATAATTTTAGGCAAGTGTTGATGGTAATGAAGATGATGAAACAAAAAGAACGAAAAGGGCTTAAACTCTGCTGGCACTGCATGATTTTGGTTCCCGGAATTCCAACAAAATTACATCAAACATATATTTCGTTACGAGTAAGTATACAAAATCTTAAGTGCGTAGACTCGTATGATGATGAGAAACATGCCTCCGAGAGGAATATTTTTAATTAGTGAGTGCCACAAGAATTTCACAAAACCCATCTACAGGTCGAAAGTCACACAAATTAACTAAAAACTTGTACTTCGTCGTCGTTGGCGTCATCGTCATCGTCGTCGTGTCGTCGTCTTTGTATACGTTAAGGTTCACCCAAATCAACCAGTATACGTTCTCCCATCATCTCCTTCCATCAGCCATGAAAACACATCCTATATGTATATTGTATACGTAACACAGATCCTGTACCTCAATCAGAATAATTTTAATTATTTCCCATTCCCATATTCCAAATGCCTAGGACACATTCATTTGATATTCTCTTTGCTGTCACATATTTATATACTATACTTACTTACATACCGTCATGAAAAGAGCTTGTAACTTCTCTGAAACAGCACCCTCCAAACCCTATTCCCTCGCCACCCTCTTCCATACAAACAGTCCTAAATTTAAACACACAAATATATAGCTTGAGAATTACATAGAGGGAATATCCTATCCAGGCGCTTTGGAGGACTTCCTGTGCAAATGAATTCCTTTAATTATGAGTAATGGAGGAAAGCCAAGAAATGAGTTTAAAAAATAAATCCTGTACTGTTACAAAATTCTGAGTAAGTGTCACATATAAAATTCTACCTGCACTTTCTATATTCACAGTAGAATCAGCTTCATCAGCCATCTAGTCAGCCAGGTGAGCTCTAGTGAGCCCCAGTGAGCCCAGTGAGTCAGCCATCTAGCAAGTGAAGGTGGCGGTACCGGCAGTAGCGGATAAAGTCTACATTTTATACACCAAGCAAGACACTTAGATATAGATGTACTTAAGTGAGTGCAATTCCTTTGCTTCCATTTCTACATCCACATCCACTTCCACTTTCACGGCATCCATTAGATGAATAACTAAACAATTCATTTGCAAAGTAAAACTCGACTTGGAGCTGGAACTGGAACTGGAATGGAGTGCGAAGCGAACAAGCGCCCGCCACATCGCGTTGTGCTACGCCAAGCTGAGATATAAAAACAAGAGTCTCCATCTTAAGTTAATGAATCACACTAAGCAAAGCAACACAAAAAAAAGGACTCCTTAATTATGAAATACCTTTTTCGTAGCCATCAGCATCAGTATCCCAACCCAACCCAACACAAGGACGAAGACGAAGACGACGACGCACAGGATATTATATTATAGGAACAAATATCTCCCTTATATAGGACAGCACCTTGGGACAGCACCAGCAGCAAATGAAACACAAACGGAAAGGGGATTTTATTATCTGTCTATATATCTGTATCCAAAAACAAGCTAGAAAAAGGTAGCTATCCAAACTAACGAAACGGACAAGACAGAACAACAACAACAATATCAACGACAGCAAAGAAAATCAAGAAATAATCGCACATCCTTTCATGTGTCTAACACTTGACACTATTAAAATTTATTGCCTCAATTTGGCTAGGATAATGAAAACTTTCAAAACAACATACCAAGAACAAGAAGAAGAACAAAATTGAAGCCATAGAAGACCTATCTACCTATATCAGCTCCAAAAAGTGGATGGAGTATAGGAAAACCTTGTTGCTCGCATCGCAGCAATCGCAAGTCGAAATACCTTTCCAACGATATGGATTATCCTTTGGACATAGAGGGATGCTCCATGTTGTGGCGTCAGGAGCAAACAAAATAAAACAAGAACAAGGAAACAAGAGTCCTTTTACCAACCAAGATGGAGGTAGAAAAACACATGTTCCTCGTCATTCATTCTATATTAACATAAATAATTGAATAAATTCAATAAATAACTAAAGAGCAAGTCAAGACAACCCAACCCAACAACAACAACGATAATGCCAAGGATATACCTTCTACAACCAGAACCAGTACTTGAAGAAGAAAAACCTACATACTTCTGATCCTGCTACAGCTTATGCTACACTATCAGGGATAACAACTTTAACAAAAACTCTACCAATTCACCGCTAAACGAAAACTAACTGCAACTGTAGTATGGAAAGTTAACACTGGTAGTTAAAAAACATACATTTGCTTTTGGAAAAAGCCAACATTTAATTCGATTTGTTTAATTGGTGTCAACTATTTGGCTAAAATAGATAATTTTTCAATTGTTAGTTTGGTATTAACCTCAAACCCCCTCTGTCTATCAAATCCTACTCTCACCGCTTCGCGTTGAATATCATGTGCCAGTACTTCAAGAAAAAACATATCCTTCCCTTTAAGTTCCCAATCGGGCTGGATCTAAGGTGTTAAACGATCCGTGCCGATGATCAGCCAGGCTGAGGGCCCAATTTATAAAAATAGCTCAGTTATTAACGGAGTATCCGGATACTAGGCGACCTCCGGATTAGCTAGCCTTATCTGTGTAAGCGAATCTCTGCATAGATGGAACCCCCTTTACTTCGCCTACTCGTGGGAACTAAATGAACAACATAAAACTAAAACAAAAGCATAAGCGTCAAACCGGTAACGGTGCTGATGGGACGATTAACCCTGACCGTTGGCAGATGGTGAAACTGGGGCTATCGGCTGGTTTTCGCAAAGTCATGAGAGAGCATCCGGGACCACCGCCTGTAACAAGCGATGGGGGTTGACATCAAGGTCATGTCAAACTCATCGCTTGCAACGATTAGAGGTCGCGCGATCTCTATACGCTTGCTGTCGGCATGCTGGGCGAAGTTTCACAAGGCGCAAAACTCGAGGTCGTTGAAAGATCCCGAAAGAACCCTCATGTCCAGATGACATAAGTGAAATGATCAAGATCAGCAACCCGGACCTCCCTTGTCACGACTGGAAGATCGCGAAACTGGAGGAACCAAAGGGTCTTTATCGAAGTGCGGTTATCGTAATCAATAAAGACTCTGTGGCTTCTCTGGCGCGAAATAAGCGAGTGATAAGATACGGGTTCGAGACAGTCTCGCTCCCCGTTTATAAAAAAGATGAGGCAGACACTTCATGCGAGCTTCCACAACCCTCTTCTGTCGCAGCGCAGTCATCTACTATAAATGTCAAAAGTCAACAAAGTTCTCCACAGTGTGAAAGAAGATGAACTGTTAGGTTCCTCTTCGTCTGATCTGGATCTTTCAACAACGTTGATACATCCGTTATCACTTCTGCTATGACGCCCCTTAACGTCGAATACTCATTCTGTGAGTTGATTAATCTAATGCTAAAAAGCAGGATCTTCAACTAAAAGATGGGGGATTTTTGTACGAAAAGGTCTTTCGGAAGAGGCACTCCGCAAGGTGGTGTTCTGCCCCCACTCCTGTGGAACACATAGGTTAACGAACTGCTAATATCCCTTAAGAGGGAAGGCTATAGAGTGGTTGCATATGCCGATGATGTTGCTATCGCCTCCTCCTCCAAAACGCACTCAATATGCTCACTAGATGGGCTGATCACTGCGGACTTAGTATTAATCCTCAAAAAACAGACTTCTTCCTTTTTACACGGAAATACAAGATCCCAGTAATTGTACCTCCTTCAATAAAAAGTGTACCACTAATTTTTACCAATGAAGCCAAATAGCTTAGTCTGATATTGGACAAAAAATTAAGTTGGAAACCTAATATTCAGGAAAGAGTTAAAAAAGCTACAGTAATTCTTTTCCTTGGGAAGAAAGCCATAGGAAGCAAATGGGGTTTTCAACCTCGCATAACCTATTGGCTATAAACATCGGTAATCCGGCCAATACTTATGTACGGGGTTGCAGTATGGTGGACTGCCCTGTGAAAGTCACATATTATTTCACTTGAAAGGGAGGAGATAGGTATACCGACAGCTGCATGTAAACTTATGCTAAAACAAACAGCGATAGTAAACTCTAGGTGGCACAATTTACCAACATGAGCAGCCACAAAACCCTTAAGGGCCTTCACAGGACCTAAAGCGCTCTAAGGACATTTTATCTCAAAGCAGACTTCATATTAGCTCCCCAAAAGATGTCCTTACGGGACACTGTCTTATAGACAGACACCCAATACGACTTGGTGTAGCTTCAAAAGACTTATGCAGGAGCTGTTTGGACGAGGAAGAAGATTAAACAATCTCTCATCTTCTCTGCATTTGCCTGCTCTTTCACTTAAACGCAAACTTCATCTGGGAGACTTATCTTTTGATAATCCCAGTGAACTAGCTAAAAACGATATCAAATATCTTCTTCGCTTTATAAAACGCTCAAAATCGTTTCACTAGTAAGAAGTAATTCTCTAGATTCATGTTGTATCACAATGGGCCTTTTCTTTTGGCCTAAGTGTTTGGATTGTAAATCCGCATCCACATTAACCTAACCTAGAGATTGAAAAGTTATTTGGGATAGCAAACGAGAGTGGGGGAGAGGTTTTTTCACTAAGGCACCTCCCCTTGACCAAACGGTCGCGGAGGAATTTCCGAGATGTAATTAAAGTTGGCGTCATATTTCCAGTCAGATTGAACTACTTAAAAGTTAATTGCGAAAAGCATCAACAAGCTTCAGATAAGGACGGATTTATTGTTGACAACCCATGCAAACGATTTACGGACAACGAACTTCGGATGTGCAAGATACTATGTAGACTGCTACAACGCCTATTTAGATGGGGCTTTATTATTAGAGCCCGAGTTAGGTAACCGGTGCATTCACAAGTGCCTCATGACCATTCGTATCAATACTAAATTTAACGTTAGCATGATTGCTAACATAGTGGTACCCGTGGCATGATGGTTAGTGCGTTGGACTGTCATGCTAGAGGTCTTGGGTTCGATCCCTGCCTATGCCATCTAAAGTCTTTTCACGGGTACTGCCTCTTGCGAGGAATTGACAAATTCTCCAAGAGTAACTATTGTCATGAAAAAGTGCTTTCTCAAAATTAGCCGTTCGGAGTCGGCATATAAACTGTAGGTCCCCTCCATTCCTGACAACATTACTCGCACACAGGAATGGTTGAGAGTTGTAAGTCACTAGGCTTTGGTTCTCAACGGACTGTCACATCACCCAATTTATTTTATTTATTATTATGATTGCTAACATGCCCCCAGGGACCACAGAAAAGAAGGATGACAACACTTTGCGATATGAGGTTTTAATACCAAGCTAGGGAGCGATAAAATCTTTGATGGAAAAGTTGGGAAAAACAGTCTGCGAGACAGCACTTCCGATAAGGGTTAAACGTCATAAGCGCGTTTTTTGCACCTCAATATCGATAAAGGAACTTGGAGTTCCCAAGATCAATCTAGGTCAATCAAATTAACCATATAATGATCGACGCTAGACATTCTTCAAGCGTCATGGATGTCTAAACTTTCCAAAGTTCTAACATGACCATTACCTCGTTCAGCAAAGTTAACGTTTCGGGTTTCTAGACCTATGACAAAACAGGGAGATGTAAGGAGAATATACCTAGTCTAGCCATAAGTTCTATTACACGATTTTAAGAGCGCATTGCTAATAATTTCCACTAGGAATAATACCGGTAGCTATTTTTTCGAAAAACGTGATCTTATTATTCAAAAATGGAAGCTACTTTGGTTTCAGCTCTTGATTGGAAATCATGGAGTGGGTTGTTAAAGAAAATCGAGTCGCGATAATCGCATAACAAGTGTGGAAAAATACAAACCAGGTTTTGAACTTTTAAAACCACTTGGTTTATCGCGAATGTTTGTGTATCCTACTATAAATCGTTTTGATGAACTGTAAAGAGTAGAGGACCGACCAGGAAGTGGTCGTCCACGCGTCGCTGAAACGAGCTCAAAAGTAAAAGCTGTGCGTGAACGAGTTCATAGGAATCCTCTCCGAAAGCAGAAGATCATGTCCAGAGAATTGTATATATCCGCCAGATCCATGTCAAGGCTGATCCGAGATGATCTTCACATGAAAGCCTGTTGTCGAGCAACAGGACATCTTCTAACTAAATAAATAAATTGGGTGGCACAACAGTCCGTTGAGAACTTTTGCCTAGTGCCTTAAAACTCTCAACCATTCTTGTTGGCGAGTACTGTTGTCAGGGTTAGAGGGGACCTACAGTTTTAAGCCGAATCCGAACGCCTCATTTGAGAAAGCACTTTTCAGGACAAGAACTACTCTTGGAGAATTTGTCAATTCCTTGCAAGAGGCTGTACCCTTGAAAAACACTTTAGATGGCAGGGATCGAACCCAAGACCTCTGGCATTACAGGCCAACGCACTATACATCATGCCATGGGCACTACACATTTTTTAACTGTAAGTCTTAAAAAAGCGGTAAATTTTCGGATGAAAACATTTTCACAATATAAGAAGTTTATAATAAACAAAATGATAAAATGTATGCGACGTCATCCAAAGAAGCTAAAAAAATTGTTCTAAGGGTTCAGCGTGGACACCACGCCGCTTCAGTAATGGTTTCGTGGGGGGTTTCCCATAAAGATGCCACATTACTGCATTTTTGTGAAAAAGATGTGAAAACCGGTACAAAAACGTATCAGGGTGTTGTCGGAGTCCAGATTTGAATCCATTGGATTACAGTTTGTGGTCCGAACTGAAGAACATGGCCCGTAAGTCTCCCCATCGAAATTTGGTTAGCCTTAAAGCTGCCCATCGACTCAGTGCGTGCCGCTGTAGACCGATGGCAACAACGTTTGAAATCCTGCATTAAGGGTAAAGGCCGCCATTTTGAGTAAGTCCTTTTTTTCTTATTTTTTTTATGATATAAAATGTGCTAGATTCTTTTTATTGCGACTGTAGAACGTCGATAGGCTGCAATCACAAAAGATCTACAGAGTCACAAATAACCTTTCACGAAGTTGTCTGCCGAAAACACAATGCATCGAGAACTAGTGGCAATATTGGCAAGATGCAATCAGAGAAGTAACTGCAACCCCTGTTTTGATGAGGAATATCGGCAGCCAAATGCAGGCAAACAGGCACGCAAAGCGGAGCTGCATAGAAGAACGAGAGCTGCTCACGATCTTCATGAGCAGAAGATGAGAGAGGAACATCCACTTCTTAAAAGCAATAAAAGAGAGCATGAGAGGCGTGCGGTTCAAGATGTTGAGAGGTACAGAAGCAGAAATGAAGTTCGAAAGTTTTATAAGCAGCTGAAACGAAATTCACAAGAGCATAAAACTCGAACCAAAGGCTGCAAAGACGCAAACGGAAACATGAATCGTAGAACCGCTGAACAAACCGTAGAACAAAAATAAATTGGGTGGCGCAACAGTCCGTTGTGAACCAGAGCCTAGTGACTTACAACTCGCAACCATTCCTGTGTGCGAGTACTGTTTTCAGGAATGGAAGGGACCTACAATTTTAGGCCGAATCCGAACGGCTAATTTGAGAAAGCACTTTTTCATGACAAGAATTACTCTTGAAGGAATTGTCAATTCCTCGCAAGAGGCAGTACCCGCGAAAATTAATTTATATAAATTAAGGTGACATAGGCAGGGATTGAACCCAAGACCCCTTGCATGACAGTCCAACGCACTAACCATCATGCCACGGGTACCGGTAGAATCGCTGTCAGTATTGAAAATATGAAAGGACTACTTCTGCAGGCTTTATAAGGGCGGCGACAAACCAAATAGTATACGCTGTCAAGTACGATGATCCGTTCAATATAGATAACGAAAGCCAACAATACCGTCTTCCGAACTTAGACGAACTAAAGATTGCTATATATAAGCTAAATGGCTTAAATGTCGAACTTTCCCAAGCAACTGGAGATAATTTAATTAGAGTATGTACCAATTTATCTGCAAAATATGGTCCGAAGAAAACATAGCCGATGAATGGAACCACAGTATTGTTCACCCGAATCTTGAAAAAGGAGACCCTCTAAAGAACATATGAACCGTAATGTGTGATCGGCTAAAACCCATCGTTAACAACTTTTTATCAGTGTGAATTTAGCCGAGGAAAGTCCACAGGCGATCAAATATTCACATTGCGACGAATCCTGGAAAATTTCAAAGCCACTGATATCATCATCTACAGAGATGAGCTATTTCTAGTTTTAGCATCCCTGCCAAGCTCGTTCGTTTCTGCAGGATGACAATGGAGAATTCGCGCTGCTCAATAAAGGTTTGACATCAAAAAAGTGATTTTACATCATGTGATGATTTCTTTAAAATCGTTCTTGAAAGAAAAGTTCAGAGTCCCACGTCAACACTAGCGGCACTTTCTTTCAAAAGTCTGTCTAATTACTTGTATATGCTGATGACATTGACATAATTGGAATAACTCAGCGTGATGTTGATGGGGCTTTTGTTAGTATTAAGGCAAAAATGGGATAATCGGTTAATGAAGGCATGCTGTCATCAAAAAAAGGACCTACAACATCAGCGTGACGTCTCGGTTTAGACGTCACTGTCGACAGACATAGCTTCGAGGTGGTTAAGGACTTTGTTGCCGCTGGAGACTAGCTAGGGACCGATCCAGATGAAGAAGTTTGTTGGGTGAGGCCTTAGTTCACAAAGGACTGTAGCACCGCCTTAAGTTAGTTAGTAAATCAATTCATTATCAAATGATTAGAGATTGAGATTATCTTAAAAATAAAGTCAAATTAGTTAAGCATCACGCATTGGCTATACACATCGATAATCAGACTGATTTTAGCGTACGGTGTGGCAGTATGGTGGACTGCTTTAGAGAAAGGTATAAACAGGGATAAGCTAAATAAAGTCCAACGTTCAGCCTGCCTATGTATATAAGCGGATCGCTTCACACTACCCCGTCTGCGGCACTGGACACCTTGCTCTACCTTACACTTCTTGACATATTTAGCAAACAAATAGCTGCAAGCTCTGCTATTCGCCTCAATGCTTCGTCAAAGTGGACTAACAACAACATTGGCCACTCCGTAATTCTAAGGTACTTAGAATCAATTCCAAAGCACACAGACTACACCATCCCCCAACTGCGATTCGGCATAAACTTCCAGATTTCTATACCTCCGAGATCTTTTTGGGAGAAAAGGACATTCTTATAGGATGAGTCCATCCATTTTTACACAGATGGGTCAAAAACAAAAGAGGGGTTGGTGGAGGTGTGTACTCTGAACGACTGAAATTAAGTCTCTCATTCCGCCTTCCCAATCATTGTAGAGTGTTCCAGGCGGAACTTTTGGCCTAGCTCAAAGAAAACGTGATATCAACATCTGATATCCGTATTTTCTCTGATAGTCAGTCTCCTATCAAATTTCTGGACTCTGTCTCTACAAACTCTATATCATCATCTCTAATGGAGATGGCGCAACAGTTTAATATTCAACTTTGCTGGGTGCCAGGCCATAGAGACATTCCAGGTAACTGTAAGGCCGATGAACTCGCCAGGAACGATACAGTACAGCCCATGCTACCACGTTTGGCAAGTACTGGCATACCAATCGCTAATTGTAAATTGCTGCTAATGCGAGACGCTGTGAGGAGGGCAGGCACCAGGTGGAACAACATCACCACGTGTCAAGTCACAAAAAACATCTGGCCATCACTGGATTTAAAACGTTCAAGGTGCTTGATCTCTCTAAGTAGATCGCATATAAGCTCGATAATAGGTTTCATAACCGGACACTGTCTAATAGGAAAGCACGCCACGAGACTAGGCGTATTTTCAAATGACTTTTGCAGAAGCTGTATGGACGAGGAAGAAACGGTTCTTCATCTTCTCTGCACATGCCCTGCTCTACCTCGAAAACGCAAGAATTGCCTAGGAGAATTCTTCTTTAACGATCTAAACGATCTAAATTATATCGGTATAATCAGCCTCTCACGTTTCGTAAGGGACTCAAGCTGGTTCCATTGAGCTAAGGAGGAAGCCTCAAGATTCATGTGGTATCACAATGGTCCATTAAACTGGCCTAAGTGTGTCCGTTTCCATCTTGGACAGCCACTATAACCTAACCTAACTTAACCTAGTTAAGCTTTAGAAATTGATGCACTCTTACAAGTATTTTATTGCATTTGAGTTGCATGTTTTCGAGCTCCACTGTCGTTCTATGGAGCATTTGGTATAGAGCAAGCTGCGAAGGTGGCAATCATATATTTTTGTTGGCATTAACCAAAACCCACAGAATGGAACACACTTTGCAGCTCAGCTGCCTGAAGGCAATCAACATATATTCATAAGCAAGAAAAGCAGCATGCTCCTCTCGAACCTCCAGCTCCAGCAGACGCCACTATATTCCTTTATTTTTGTATACTCCGTACTCCTAGTCTTCTCCTAAACAGGAAGAAGAAAGTTCCTAAACAGTAGGGTGGCTGGCTAACTGAGCTTAAAGAGTCGCTGTCTTACTCTTAAGAAGAAGAAGAAGTTAGGCGAAGTTCCTTTATATGAAAAGGTACTCCAGTACATTATAATCAAAAAGGAACTATAAGAACCCAAACGAAAAGGAATAACTTCGCATAGAAGAATAGGGAGCGTGGAGCGTATGGCAGCAACTCCAGGAAAAGCAACAGCAGGAGGGAGGAAATTGATTGAACAGGTAATTGCATGTGATATGGGTTACAAATAAGGATACCGATGGCATCCTGAAGTATAGAAAGTTGAATGAGTATCCTAAAGAGTATACGACGAATATAGAGCTACAAAATAAAGGACTCTTGGACCCAACTTCCATCATCATAGTCATATACCTATCGTCTTCGTCTAAGTTAGAGAAGTATTTGTTGTCGTCGTTTTTACCATCATTGTCGTCGTCTTCGTCGTCGTCATCGTCGTCTTTGTAGTCTTTTACCTTTTCCCCAAGACAAGATATTAAAATGAATGAACACATTGTTGCTTCTTAAGTTGGATAAATGCTACCTACTTGCTGGTGAAAGGTATTAAGTTGTCAAGGAAATTGAACTTGTTGTTGGTGTTGGCTTCGGTGTTGTTGCAGCATTTGAGACCTCAAGTATCCATCTCTTCATAACTTAGAAATATCTAAATAAGTTCTATATATGATTATGAAAGATATGCAGATAAGAGTCGAGTATAAGTCACACTTTACATTGCACTAGAATTGTAATGGTACGAGTACCTATCTACGTTTGTTTTTAAGTTTCAAGATTGCTATAAATGCATTTGAAGAGTGAAACAAGTCATAAGCATAACATTAGTGGGATAGAAGAAGTAACTCAGGAACTTAACAAGCATGATTCTTTTAAGGGCAGTTTCCAACTAAAAACTGACCATTGTCCCAGTATTTGCATGAAGCATGACAATAAGATTGAGAGAGTTTACAGAATAATCTTTTATCGACCCATCCACTTTTACCTGTAGTTTTGATTGAAAGTCTTTAAATGTCCACAAATTCCATTATTTGCTGTTAGAAGTTAGTGGTTAAGATTAAAAAAGGTAGTACTAATACGGGTTGTCAATATGACTGGTCATCAAGAAACAAAGGAACCCCAATCATGGCAATTTAAGGACTTACTCTATTACAAAAGCTTCAACCACCAGTGGAACCAACACCACGATATATTTAAGGAAATAGTTGAGGCTATCATAGGCTATCAGCCTCCAAAGAAAAAGAATCCTTGGTATGGTAATAAAAGCTGTACGAATGTAACAGGCTATTGTAGACGAGTTTAAGCAGCACTTCCACCAGCTGCTGAATGGAAGAGGTAAAGAAAGCCATCCACTTTAATTTACTTTAGTTGGCGCTGCAGCGCATTGTGCTCCTGGACCTCAAGTAATAACTTTCGCCAGCTTACTCGATCTGTAGCTTGCTGCCTCCAGTTTCGAATACCAAGTTAACGTGCGTCGGCCTCAACTTGATCACTCCACTGGAGATGAGGCCTGTCTTACCTTCTTGTTCCCTCAAACTTGGCATTGGGAACCTTACGGGCTGGAGCTTCGGTGTTCATTCGCTCGACATGCCCTAGCCATCTTTAGCGTTGAGCACGCAGATTTTTGACCAGTGGCAAGTCGCTGAACAGGTCGTGTAACTCATGATTATATCTTCTCCGCCAGATGTAACTTTGCCTGTCAACACAAACCGGACCATAGATCGTACGCAGAATCTTCCTCTCGAAGTACCAAGAGATCCTTCATCCGCCTGGGATAGGGTCCATGCTCTGGCACCATACAGCAAGACTGGGATGATTAAGGTTTTGTACAGTGTTTTTTTGGTACTTCGGGATAGGGTCTTATTCCTCAACTGCTTGCTTAGGCCAAAGAAACAGCGATTAGCAACGGTAATTCTACATTTGATCTTCGCGCTTATGTCATTTGCAGAATTAACAGCACCTCGAAGTTATACCTGTCAATTGTAACGTGTTGACCAAGTCTATGGTGTGAATCGACTCTATTTGACAACAGTAAATACCTCGTTTTGTCCTCGTTAATGTCAAGACCCATTTTCTTTGATTTAGACTCGATGTTAGAGAAGGCACCCGTCACTGCTCGTTTGGTTCCTCCCATAATGTAGATGTCAACTGCATATCCAAAATATTGTTTCGATTTTTGAAAGATGATGCCACCTGTATTGGCGTTAGTGTTGCGCACCACTCTTTCAAGAAGAATATTAAAGCACCTACATGAGAGAGCTTCGCCTTGTCGAAGTCCTCTGGTGGTTTCCAAGGTTTCTGTTGAGTCTCTTTCAATTTTGACGCAGCAACGAGCATTTAAAACGTCATCCTGATAAGTCGTATCAGTTTAGTAGGCATACCAAATCTGGTAACGGTATAGTTCGTTCCTGCTTACACTGTCATAAGCTGCTTTAAAATCGAAGAAAAGATTGTGTGTTTCGTTGTGTCATGTTCTTGGGTGTTTTCCAAGATTTGGGGTAGAGTGAAAATTTGTCGATGGTAGATTTTAAAGGCCTGAAGCCACACTGGTAAGGGCCAATTAGATCGTCAGTAAATGGCTTCAGGCGTTCACATAATTCACTGGACAAGATCTTTTACGCTATGTTAAAAAGGCTATTGCCTCTGTAGTTGGCGTAGAGAAGGCGGTCACCTTTTTTATGGGCCCAGCAGATGGTGCTTAAGTTCCAATCGTCGGCCAGCTTTCTTCCGACCAAATTTTAGAAACAAGCTGGTGCATTCTCCCTACCAGATTTTCTTGAGCGTACTTAAAAAGCTCCGCCTGCAGACCGTAATCACCGGCCGTTTTGTTCGACTTCAGCCTGGTGATGGCTAATTTGATGCCACTGTGGTCGGGTGGGTGGAACTCTAGATCGTCAACCAAATGGTCAATGGCGGAATCGTTGACTTCATCACCATTAAGCAGCTGGTTGAAATTATCTCTCCAGAATTTAAGCGTCTCTATTACGGATTCAACTCCTAATCTTTGCAGGCTCCAGTGTGGCTACTGAATCCCGTTGTTTCCTTTTTGACTCTTTTATAAAATGTTTTTTCTTTTTTCTGAGCAAGCGGTTCTCATCCCTTCTCTTGTCAACGTAGAGCTGTCGGGAAGATCGTCTCCTCCTTTGACAAAATGTGTATGCCTCCGTTTTGGCTTTGTTTGCCTGTACACATTTGGAGTCAAACTAGGAATTCCTTGGTGGCTAGGCTAGGATGGGCACCCTGAGTCAACAAGCTTAAAAACACCAAATTCACCGCCTTGGTTGGTCTAACAGCAAAAATCTTTAAAGATGGAGGTAATGTACAGGTAGGGTGCATGCACCAGTTCTTTAACCAAATGTGGGCCAAATGACTAGTCAAATATGCCCAATCTATAAAAAAGGCGATAAAATTCTTCAAAAATAACATAGGCCTATCCCTGCTTGTTGTCACCTATCTAATGTTCTATGGGAGCGTCTTAAACCTTTTTGTAACACTATGATCAACATGTACCAGTGTGGCTCATGCCAGGAAGATCATTATTTACATTTAGTCAAATCTTTAACAAGACCAACGAATTTCAAGTCGAGACCCAACATCATTTCATTGACTTCATAGCCGCACATGATAGCATTAGTGTGTAAGCGCTAGAGCTGTTCTAGATAAATTTACAGCTATAGACAAAGCGAAGCGTCTATAGCTGTTCATAAACGACACCTTATTGGAAATCGGACAAAAATTAGCCTAGCGCTTCGGTTTGGGCAAACGAATTGATTTCGCAGCTTTTACAAGGAAAAGTGCTTTTTTTCTCCAGAATAGAGCTTTTTAAAAAGCTTTTTTCTTTTGTATTCTGAAATCATGTTTCATTATCGATCTATTTACAAGAAAGAGACAAATTAAAATATGTCCTAACGGTACATTACAAGCACACAATGAAATGCAATTAAAAAAAGAGCATTTGCCATCGGTCAATAGAATAGGTTCAACTGCTTTTAAGTTAGTTCTGGTTCAGAATTTGTAAAGATCAGTGCGTGAAATTTTTTCAAAGTGAAGTTAATTATTCAAAATAAAAATTAAAATCAAACTGTACGCAGAACAAAGTTTAAGTTCACGTTAATCTACGAAAAGCAAAATAATTTTTGCTGCGTCATAATATCCTTGAAGGTGATGTTATTGTTTGGGTGATATATAGTATTTTAGATATTGAGCTGGAATTTCCATCATCAGAAATGAGGGAAAATTCATACAAAAGCATTGTTGAAAGGGCTTTTCCAAAATTCAGTGAAATGTTTGGACCCATTTAAAGGACTTTTCAGTAGGAAAACACAACCATCCATACCGCCAGAGTTGTAAAAGCCTGAATAAACCAACTAAATGTTGGAATGGCCTTCCTACTCACCAGACCTTAATATTATTGAGAATGTTTGGGCATGGCTCGTCCGTGAAGTCTACAAGTCTGGCAAAAATTTGAACACAAACACACTTACAACAGCAATAAAATAAGTTTGAACACAAATTACTTTAAATTATTTAAAAAAATGTATGATTCCATGCCAAATTTTTGAGGTAACGCTTAATAAAGCAGGGTCGACTCATTACTAAATGAATAAAAAATGGCTAGTTTTAAAAAGAATTATTTTTATTGAAAATCTTTGAAACACAAACTCACAGTTTTGAGACGATACAAGGAGGACTGTATGGTTGACCAGATTTGTCTTTTTAGAAAAAAATGTTCCTAAAACTTATCTAAATTGACTGTTATTCTCTATTGATTTTATTTTTTATTATACATAAGCCAGATATCATTTTTTCCATTACTTTTTGAAAAATCAATAGAAGACTGGTCAAAGACCACGAGCTAAGGACAAATTTTTGGCGTAAAAGGAAACCAATTGATATTAAAGTAGTTATAGGTAGCCTTAATAAAGGTGATAACAGAAATGTTTGCCTAGTGGCCGAGGAGAAAAAGTGCATCAAGAATACAACTATTCTGAAAATTGAAATAGTAATTGAAACCACTTCAAATGCATTACATCTTGACGTTTACGATTACATACATGGTTTCGACAGACGTGTGATGGTCGCAATTTTTTGGCAGACGTCACCAAAAATGTTGTTTGGTGTTTTTGGACTTTTGGAAAACCACTTAAGAGTGGTTGCATTCAAAATCCATCTATTTTCTGAGTTCATGACAGACGTCTAGGTGGCCACATTCTCCAGACACACGCAACTAAAATCGCTTGTTTTTAAACAGATCTTTCGATAACAAATGTAGTCCGATAATATTTGAAACTAACTGTACAGCGCTATACAAATTGGTAAATTTTTTAATTGCGTTTTTAGAAACGGGATGTTTAGGGATACAACTTCTATTATATGTTAACAGTAAGATATTGACTTCAATACAAATTTTAAAAAAGTGGCTGGGATGCGACCCACACTTGTCTTGTTAAAAAGGTTTTTAGGTTTTCGTGTTTTGTTCAAAAAGTTGTCAGTTGAATTATTCTTAAACATTTTAAAACTACCAACAATATTTTGCATATAATGAAATAGTTCGATTTCGAAATCTGTTCTTGTTAACGAGAATTTTGGTCGAAAACCAATTTGTACCAATTTTAGTAGCATTTCTTAAAAAAATGTATTTCTTATATAAACAAATACAAATTGGATGCATAAAACTAATTTATCGATACCGAACATCAATTCGTACCAACTTGGCCTACAATTTTTAGTAGATTTTATTTTTTTTATGGAAAAAACAGAATGTTGGATTTTTATAAAAAAAATGACTAAATGTCGAAAACAATGTTAGTAATGTTTTTTTAGGATTGAATTTTTCATAAAACAACTGTCAATTCGATTTTTCTCAAAATGTTACCAGATTTCAAACACTTAATCTTCGTTGCAAATGTTTTGGAGATAAAATCATTTTTTGTTCGTAAAATATTCGAGGTGATAAATATTTCTTTGATTTTTAAAAAATATTTTGGGTTAACCAAAATTTTCACACGCTCCACACGCACTAAAATCCCTCTAAAAATCTTTTATTCAGACTCTTGGGACCTTGAAACGTCGAGGAATGTAAAAATTTTCAATTCGATAAATCGACCGATTACAATAACTTCCTATTTGGGAAGTTAAAAAATCGGTATAAGAAAAAATCTTTTGCAAATCTTTTATTACGGTATTATTAATTACTTAGGCAAACATTTTTGTTTACATTCTAAAAATCCGTGAAGATTTAAACAAGGCGTTAAGCAAATTGTGGCAAAACGTATTATTATGAGTACGGCTAGTGTCGGCTCATTGACAAATGTCATTTCAGTAACAGTCCAAAAAAACGTACGAAACACCACGTCATTCTCGGTTCCAACGCCTCGTCCACAATGACATTCCCTCTGCTAGCACAATTGATAAAGCCAATTTCCTCGCAGCACAGTTTGCCGTTAATTCGACGTTACCAGAGAGTGTCCTGAGTCCTCCTGTTCTTGAGAGCGGAAATGATTCTATGGGTCGAATCTTCTTTCGCTGTTGCAAGAGTACTGAAAGACCTTGACATACACAAATCCGCTGGCTCGGATAGTATCTCCCCAATTGTTCTGAAGAGGTGTTCTTCAACGCTGGCAAAAACACTGCGTAAACTTTTCCATCTTTTATAAACAGTGTTCTGTCGGATTAGCCAGTTCCATCCCCCCCCCCCCTTAAACAATGTAGCCGTAATACTCCTACTTCAATGAATGCACATCAGTTTAACCTTGAGCTCATTTTCGGACACACTTTCAGGTATAGAGATTTTTTTTTAACCGCACATCGAGAATGTGAAATGCTTTACCCAGCTCTATGTTTCCGTATCATTTTGATATTCAAAACTTTAAGAGCAATGTGCATCGATATCTGCTCCTTAATCCTTCCCTATTTTCCTAAAGCTCGCACTGTGTTTAAACTTTAAACATGTAAAGGGTATTAATAACCCCTTGAGTGTCTGTTAATTACAAAAAAAAAGTAAACATGGGCGACAGCTCAGCTTGTCTCTGTTTACAATAAGTTCATTGAATAGGGCCTTTCGGTTTTTGAAACACAGACACAATTCCGAAATAGTTTCAATAAAAACAAAACTTCCGTTCCGCCCTAACGATCATCGGATTTGCGATTACTTTTTATTGGGCTATCTCACGGCACAGACTACGTACATTTAAAGCCCTTAGATATACAATAACCCAAGACATTCGACCAGTTCCACGTCAAGTTGTTCAGAGGAGCATGCAGAACTTCTCATAACGGGTGCTGGGTACTAGTCTTCCTGAATTTTGTTTTTGTTAAATCTTACAATATCTAAGATTATTTCTACAAAGTGGAACCCAAATCCGAGAAGTGATAAATCCTTTTCTGAAAAAAACATGGAACCCAATATCATTGTTCGAAAATTTGTATCTTAGATAAAAACAAAATTCTAGCATTGAATTCTAGATTCTCTCGGAAATATCTTCCATTTTATGATCTCGATTTGCACATTTGATGTCAGCTTTTTGAGTGGAGGAAAACATCACAATAAATTTCAAGATGAACACAAACAAAAAAGTGGATTAAGAAAACATACATACAACATATGTTGTTTATATAGGTCGCGTTTATACGAGTCCGCGCCGCGTTATACGAGTTATACCCCTTTAGTCCTTTATGTAGCAACAATTTTATATTCCCACTCAATTTTAAGTATAAGCTTTTCAAACCCCAACTGTAAATTTCCCAAATACCTATGCTAGAGGTCCATAAACATCCCAACAGCAGAAGCGCATCATCCAAAATAATGACATTTCTTTTTTCGGCGTTGCGAAATAAATACATTTAAGTTCCAATTCAAAGGGAATCCCCCTCGTCGATATATACGAGCTCCGTCCGTCGTCGTCGTCGAGCAGAGCAGTATCCTTGCCTTGAATCTTTTACTTTTCTCGCAAGGAAATGAACTCATATTCTTTCCTGAAAAGCAGCTATGGGATGGGTGCGGGGAGTCGTTGTTCAACTCAACTCCCTTATATAAAATCGCTCTTCATCGTCATCGTCCTCGGCGTCATCGTCGTCGTAGTTATAGTCGTAGTCGTACTGGCAGAGCTCTGGTGTGTCATTTATGTGCAATTCGGGGAAAGAGAATTCTGCAAATCGTTTTTAAGATCTTGATTTGACCTCGTATGTGATGCTAGCCTTGAAGCCTTGCACTACTATACACCACTGTGTCTCTCCGCCCCTCTCCACGCCAGCATACCCTCGCGCCTTCAGGCAATCAACAATTTATCGTTTGACATTAAAAAAGAAGAATAAAACCGACCAACAAAAATAAAAAGGACAAACAAAAAGGAAGAAAGGAAAATCGGCCAAAGATGGGAAGCAGGAGCTGAAGCAGTAGCAGGAGCATTTCGTTTCGAATGTGCTCAATGTTGCACCACCACACAAGGACGACAAGGACGCTGCCCTTGGTTATAGCGGTTGCTGGGCCATCATTTAGGAAGTGAGTGTCAGTAAATTTTTATGTTAAAATGCAGCAGAGTAGCGCAGCATCACCGCTGAACTCCGCTGCCGCGCCGCGCCGCACAGCTCAACCCCGCGTGTCGGTGTTGCTGTCGCTGTCGGTCGGTTTTAAGTTTGGTTTGGTGTGATGCGATGTTGGTTTGGTATAAAAAGGACGAAACCTCGATGGGGCCTGGCGTTGGAATATCAAGTGATTTCCAGTGGCCATAAATATTGGTAAGTTTTTCACACGATTTCCATACATGTTGAATATTTTCTCGATGTTTATACCATGAAGGGAAGGATGGGTTCCATATATGACGACGATGGGCGACGACCATGGTTTGTGGTGGAAGTCGAAGTGGAGGGTGCGATAAAAAGAAGTTGAGAATATATGTATGTAGATATAGCGGTAATGACTACCCTCAAGGAGTACATATAAGGTTTGATATGTGCTGTGCAGCTGAGCTGAAGCTGAGGTTGAGACTGAGGCTGAGGCTGAGGCAGCAGAAATGGTATGTACCTCTATACCCAGAGAGAAGAAGTAGTATGTGCTATGTGCAAGTCAACTCGCATGGGATGATAAAATAAATTGAGGAAATTAAATTGCATTTTTAAGTGGCATTTGCACTTTGTAGTTAACCCCTTGATGGCTCATTCCGAATGATTGATTGAAATACTTCAACGTGATGATACTAGAGTTGATGATAACATTTTTTTTAAGTGGCTTGCAGGCTTCACTATATTCGTATATGAACATATATGGATTGTAGTTTTACCAACGTTTTCATTTGTTATTATCATGTCTTTGGTAAATAATACAGTAAGTTCACCTTCACAGTAAGTTGCAATTAAGAAAAGTGCAGAAGATACTTAGTTTATTATCGTTTCTTTTTTCAAAGATTCTTACTTACTTACTTAAGGTGGCGCTTCAGTCCTGTGTGAACTAGGGCCTCATCCAACAAACTTTTTCATCTAGCTCGGTCCCTAGCTAGCTGTCTCTGGTTTCGCGCTCCAAGTTGGGTGAGGTCACCTTCCACTTGTGCGCGCTACCTGATCCGCGGTCTTCCTCTACTGCGCTGTCCTGTGGGTGTGGATTCGAAGACTTTCCGGGCCGGAGCATTGGTTTCAATGCGCTCTACGTGAGCCAGCCATCTTAGTCGTTGGACTTTTACCCTTCTGACTAAGTCTTCGTCGCTGTACAGCCCGTACAGCTCGTCGTTCCATCTTCTCCTCCACTCTCCTTCGATGCATACGGGACCGTAGATAACACGAAGAACTTTTCTCTTGAAGCGACCCAAGGTGCTTTCATCCGCTTTTGTCATGGTTCATGCTTCTGTACCGTATAGCAGGTCAGGGGTCTTATATAGCAACACTTTGGTCCCTCGAGAGAGGACTTTACCACTCAATTGCTTTCTTAATCCAGAGAAACAGCGGTTAGCAAGAGTTATTCTGCGTTTGATCTCAGCGCTGGTGTTGTTTTCTGCGTTTACAGCGGAGCCTAGGTAGACGAAGTCCTTGACTATCTCAAAGTTACGTCTGTCGATTGTGATGTTTTGACCAAGACGTCGGTGTTGTATGTCCTTTCTTGACGACAGGATGTAGTTTGCTTTGCCATCATTAGCCGTTAAACCCATTTTTGCCGCCTCTGCCTCAATACTCACAATAGCCCCATTGACATCACGCTGAGTTCTTCCGATTATGTCAATGTCATCAGCATATGCCAGTAATTGGACAGACTATTGAAAGATAGTGCCTCTATTGTTGACGTGTAAGCTCTGCACTATTCTTTCAAGCACGATGTTAAAAAAATCTTATGACAGCGCATCACCTTGTCTAAAACCTTTTTTGACAGCGAAAGGTTCTGTTAAGTTGTTTCCAACCTTTATGGAGCAGCGTGAATTCTCCATAGTCATCCTGCACAAGCGGACGAGTTTGGCAGGGATGCCAAAACTAGACATTGCTCTATACAGCTCGTCCCTGTAGATGCTGTCATATGCGGCCTTGAAATCAATGAAAAGATGGTGGGTGTCGATTTAGTGTTCTTGGGTTTTTTCCAAGATCTGCCGTAATGTGAATATTTGATCAACTGTGGACTTTTCTGGTCTAAAACCACGCTGATAAGGACCTATCAGGTTGTTGACGATGGGCTTTAGACATTCACATATAACGGCAAGGAAGATTTTATAGGCGATGTTAAGTAGACTGATTCCTCTATAGTTGGTGCAATTTAGAGGGTCTCCTTTTTGTCAAGATCGGGCAAACAATACTGAGGTTCCATTCATCGGGCATGTTTTCTTCCGACCATATCTTACAGATAAGTTGGTGCATGCTCCTAACCAGCTTATCCCCAGCTGCTTTTAAGAGCTCGGCTTTATTAGACTTCAACTTAGATATGGCAATCTTTACTTCGTCTAAGTCGGGAGGACGGGATTGTTGGCTTTCGTCGTCTATATCGAATGGGTCATCCTGCCTGACAGCGGGATTCAGTTCTTCGTCGCCGTTATACAGTCTGCAGAAGTGGTCCTTCCATATCCTCAGCATTGACTGCGGTTCCACTATGATGTTTCCACTTTCGTCTTTGCAGCCTTCGGTTCTAGGTTTATGTACCTGTGAATTTCGTTTCACCTGTTCATAAAACTTTCGAACCTCATTCCTGCTCTTATACCTCTCAACATCTTCGACCGCACGCTTCTCATGCCCTCTCTTTTTCCTTCTGAGAAGTTGGCGTTCCTCTCGCCTCTTCTGCTCATAGAGCTCTCGTCCTTCTATGCAGCGCCGCTTTGGCTGCATTTGCCTGTCGATATTCATCATCAAACCCGGGTTTCGTTGTTGGTGGCTGTTTGAAACCCCGCACATCAGAGGCGTTTCTTTGATTGCATCTTGGCAATGTTGCCACTGGTTTTTGATACATTGTGTTGGCGGCAGAGAACTTCGAGAGAGGTTACTTGTAACTCACTCGGAAAAGGATTTGGCGATCTCTGGCGATTGTAGCCGTTCGACGTTGTACCTTCTCCCAGCACCTCCCTGTTTTGCCTTGGGTCTGGAGATCCGAAGTGCTACCTGCGCTACAACGAGGAGGTCAGAGGCGATGTTAGCTCCTCGGAAAGTTCGTACATCTATAATGCTGAAAGCGTGCCTGGCGTCGATCGCAATATGGTCAATCTGATTGACGGTAGATTGGTCTGGAGAAGTCCAAGTACCTTTGTGGATGTTGAGGTGTGGAAAACCCGTACTGGCTACCATAACGTTTCACCCCGCAGCAAAATTTATGAGCCTGAATCCGTTGCCGGAATCATTGTCGTGCAGGCTGTTCTTCCCGATTATTCCACCAAAGATGTCTTCTTTTCCTAGCTTGGCATTAAAATCGCCCACGACTATTTTAATATCGTAGCTAGGGCACTGCTCATATGTTTTGTCTAAGAGCTCGAAGAACATATCTTTGGTGTTGTCGTCTTTCTCTTCTGTGGGGGCGTGCGCGCATATCAGGCTAATGTTGCCGAATTTAGCCTTGATGCGTATGCACCTATAGCTCAAGACTTCTTGCCGAAGTCTGGCTCCAATGACGAACCCGCATCCAAATAAGCGCTGTTGGTTTTCGTGGTAGCAGTCACCATAATAAATATCGCAGTTTTTCATTCTCTTTTTGCCCGGCCCATCCCATCGTATTTCCTGGATGGCAGTGATATCTCCTTTTTAGCGGTCTAGGGCCTCCGCTAATTCTTCGGCAGCACGTGGTCTGTTAAGGGTCCTAACATTTCACGTGCATATCCGAAGTTCGTTGTCCTTAATTCGTTTGCGTTGGTTGTCAACAGTAAATCCTTCCGTATCCGAGGCTTGTTAGTGCTTTGCAACTATGAAAGCTTGATTTAAAGGCTCTTCTAAATTCTTGCATTATCATTATTAAAAGAATTTCTATTGTGGTGTTTCCAGCTTTACGAACCTTCAATCTAATCTATACCCTTTCAAGGTTCTTCTTTTCTTTGTTTCGCAGCTGTCCAAAAGCCAACTGATAAAACTACAGTGAAACAAAACTTCCATTGAAGTTTTGCAACCGTTGCATTATGTAATATGTTTTGATATACGGAGATCAATTTCAATGAAGATTTAAGTTAGCCGACAAATTTTCAATGGTAATGAATTGTTCCTCAAAATTCTCAACAAAGCCCTTCGAATTTGGTGCAGGAATTGTTTCGAAAAATATTGAAACGAGGCAACAGGGAGGGTATGGGTAGGAGAGGGACGGGCGAGGAAGGATTCTTCAGGAGAAGGACTTGGGCGGAATCGGGGAAGGGAAGGAATGTCCGCTACGGTAGCTGCGGCATGCTTGCGTTGCTCAGCTATACTCGTCGGATGGGGGGGTCTTGCCACCGTAGCTGGACCTCACCTCTTTTCAAAAACATAGATCATGCCTTTATAGTATACTAGATTTCAAAAAATAGTGATACACCACCACCACTGGTTCGCTTTCCTCAGACGCCGTTGATGACGTCACGGTTTGGCCTGTTCCCTCCCAGCCTGGAATCCATTCGGCCGGAATCTCGGATTCCCCAAATCTGGAGACAAGTCAGTGGTGGACTCACATACTACCCCTTTTCGAAAACCCGCTTACCTTACCGCACCTCCTTCCAATTGACTCACCACTTCATGATAACAAATATCTTAGACATGAACAAAAAAAAAGGAACAGAATCGAAGCTGAATAGACATTCTATCAATTTGGGATTAACATTCGATTTATTGCTTCAAAAAAAAAAACATCCAAGAAAACAAAATAGTTGACTCTAACAAAATCGTACTAACAAAGAAAACAAACTTAACTAGACATAATTTTAATGTTAATAAATTTACTCTAATAAAAAGAATGAAATATATATCTCAACCTCTACCTAAGAGTCGGTTCAATAAAGTGGGGCCTTACTATTGCCCAATAAAGGCTTGACTTACGATCCGCCGTTCCTACCTACACAGAGCTCTTATGCGGGTGTATACGAGGGGATGAGCAAAATGTTGCGTTAAGCGCGCGCTGTCGTCGACGTCGTCGCCGTCGCGCTGCTTTGAATTGTTGAAACCTACCCCACGTTAACAAACACTCCCTATGGCAAGTCGGAATAAAAATTAAATTGAAACAACAAAAAAATAATTCTGAACTGAGTTTAAAAAAAACCAAAACCACAGTGAGAATAACTATCAAACAAAAAAAATTATAAAAACAAAAAAAAAGGAATAAGGATTGAATATTAAGTAAATAATTGAAGAATATAATAAAAAAAAGGTAATAAATAAGTAAAGTTTTGGATAAATAAATGAATTAATTATAATTATTTAAATAAGTAGCCATGGTAAATGAGATGACCAAACAAAAACTTCGTTCTTCCATGCGTGCTCTGGCGCGTCCTGCCCGCCGGTGATATGTTCAACGCCGGGGCTTCACTACGGACTATCGGACGGCACTTCTATTTTCTTGAGCAATAATGAATCTTTTTTCTTTTGTCAGCACGCGTTCAATAAATTCTTTTTTTTTTGGCGGAGGCAAAAATCCGCAGCGCGGGTGAATTTTCGGGGCGCTCAGAGTGTTCGAAAAGGCTTATTTGAGCTGCCCAATTAGTCACTACACTACCAATACGATTTCTTAATAAGATAGGGTTACTTGTGGACCCGGGTGCTTCACGGGTCAGATTTAACTTCGGGGTTTTTTTTGGCCCTCCTCCAACAGTTAGGCACCAATTTATGCGGCCGATTGTGTTTTGTCTTTCGGTTCTACGTCGATTGCGTCCACCCAAAAATTCACCCTAATTTTATCAAAAACAAAAAAATCACTAATTTGCACTAATTTTGCATTTTTTTCGCACTCACCTTTACGCGCTTTTAGTTAGATAAATAAAACAAATGTGGAACCAAGCTATTCTTCGGTTTTTTGTAACCACGAACACAATTTCGATTTTTTTAATTGTTGTACCGGCACAAACTATTCGTTAACAAGTTCCATGCAGCACAATGACCGCCCTTACTACCTTTCACTTGACTAGTGATTCGCTAGCTTTGGTCTATTACTGATCGAACCGATGAAGATGGTAAAAACTGTCGATCTACCGTGCGATCTATTAACCTTTCCACCTAGCCCATCACCTCATCATTATTATGTAACGATTCTTTATTACTATTGGCCCGCACTATCGGCTGAGAAGCGCAACGGTCTTTCTCGTAAATATTCAAATCTGGCCAGTAAATAACAACCCCCCTTCTTCTATCCTGGGTCGTGTCTTGGATAAGCAAAAATATCCCTTGCTACAGTGGGATACGAAGTGAGCTGTCATCTGTCAACTTGTACATTTAACTTTGACAGAACCAAAATTATAAATTATTTATTTACAAATTGCAACACGTTTATCATATTCGCGCGTTAAATTAATGTTTATTCCCGAGTAAATATCGGACAAAAAACATAAAAAAAACATAAAAACATAAAAACCAGGAAGAAGGATGCAAAAAACACAAACCACCCAGACGGACAGCTCCAGCACGGAAAGAAGGAACCTCCCAAGCCGAAGCTAAGTATTTTGTATTTTTACTCAATGGTTTTGCCACATAAAAATTCTTTTATTTTGCAGGTGGCTTTCCCTTGGTCGTCCAGAAAACCTTCGGAAGAGCCCAGAAGTCTTCTGAAACCATTCCGTTGGACTGACTGACCAAGAAGAGCAGAACACTTCTGTTTTGGAAACAGAATCATTCGAAGAATGGAGGTGGAGAACGACACCAGTATTAGTGTATTTTTTTAATTTTTACTTCCCAAATAAAACATAGCATGAACAATATGCTAATCTTTCATTTTTTCCCTTGCAGCCACAACAAAACTCCGGATCTGGTACCAGCTACTGGAAGAACAGAGACGGTGAAGGCTGCTCCCTAAACAAACGTTGTAGTCCAAAGTGGGGAAGAACTCACGCCCCAAAGCCGGGCATACGTAATTTCAAGAAAGACGGTACTATTCATCGAGGTGAGGTTGTGATTAAGACATTCCTAGACTTAAGTATCCCAATAGTTTTAAGGTTTAAATTATAAGATCATCGAGTTAAGTCTAGTACGTAATTTTAGTATAAGTTCGCATACACTCGACTAAATAGCTTCCTGAAGCAATAAAGACAAAACCGATACTAATTCCAGACGTTTTGACTTTCGTGTTTTGTTTGTCGTGAATGTCATTGTGCCGAGTTGCGATTTGCATGTTTGGGGCCTAATTTTAGAGGTTCAAATTTTAAATTGAATTAAAGATACCGCGCGGGATCCAAGATAGATAGTAGCCCGTTTGAATCAATAAATAACATGAAATGGACATTACACGGGTTGGCTAAGCCTATATCACAGATGTTCGCGGGAAGATGAAAAAAATAATTTAAAAAAAAAATCAGTCTTAAGAAAATATCACAGTTTAAAGGAAGAAGAAATAAATAAGACACGAAAAATCAATCATGTAAAGATATCATGGTTGGGAATGTTGAATTCCAAGGAAATCTACATTATGTACTAAATTGATCACAGATTATTAACAATTAGTTCAGTCTTTAGGTAGAGGGTTATCACCAGTGTAATTCCTGAACTTAACGTTATGTAAAAGTTCAAAGAAAAATGCCTATGTAATGTGATATTCATGATCTTTGACAAGAGTTGCGTGATTCATTAATCAATACGTTTTGGACTGTTCAAGACCGTTTTCCTTTTTTGATTTTTACTGTTTATCTCTCTCTCTTTTTCGACATTTTCTCACTGCTTTAAGTCTTTGGCATGAAATATGCCAATTTTCTTCCCTGCTAGATTTTCCAACTCGTATAGACTTTTACCCACTGACTTCACAATCCGACATTTAACATATTTAGGGCACAATTTTGCGGATATTCTCTTGGAAGCATCGCTTAAGATGAAGTTTCGCTTGTAAATTTCTTGACCTGGCAAATATCGCACGCTGCGGGAACGAGTGTTGTACACCCGCGCGCTCTTCTCATTGGCTTCTTGGATAGACTCTTTGAGTCGGCTCCTAAGAAGCTGTAGTCGATTATTTCGGGGAAGTACTGCTATCTCGCCATCTTCAAGCACGTTCAATTTTTGTACCAACTCGTAACTGCTGCCATGGGTTAGCATATTCATCCCAAATACGGCAAAGTAAGGGGACACCCCTATCGCCGTGTGTACCGAACTCCGCAACGCTGCAGCTATTTCGCTTAGGTGGGCATCCCAGTCCCTTTGGTCTTCCTTCAGGTACGACCTTATAGCTGCAAGCAAGGTCCTATTTACACGCTCCGACGCGTTGGACTGGGGCGAATAATTGGCGGTCTTAAAATGCCGTATACCATATAGTTGTAGGAAGTTCTGAAACTCCTTCGAGACGAATTGCTTTCCGTTGTCTGAGTGGAGTACTTGGGGTACCCCAAACGTGTTGAAGATGTCTTCCCTGAGGTACTTTATGATACTTTTCGAATTTGCCGCGCGTAAGGCTTTCCAAAAAAACATACTTCGACATATGGTCGAGGACAACGAAGACACACGTATTACCATTTTTTGATCTGGGGTAAGGTCCAATAAAATCTACATACAGTTTTTGGAACGGACGTTCAGACAGATAGCTCGTACATATAGGTGGTCGGGACACTTGATTTGAAGACTTAGACAGTTTACACACCTCACAATTAATCACAAACTGACGGACCTGGACAGTCATGTTCGGCCAGAAGAAATGTTGACGAATTCGATGGAGAGTTTTGGCGATTCCTCCATGGCCGGAATTAGGGGGATTATGGGCCTTCCTGACTAGGTCTTCAGTTAATGTCGAAGGAACCCATAAACACCAAGTGTGATCGGAAAGAGGGATCTGAGTAGATTGAGGGATGGTGCGCTTATACAGAAAACCATCTTCTGTCTTCAAGTCCGGAAACGCTTCGGCGTGTTTTCCAACGGTTTCTACCAGCTCTTTATACTCCTCCGACTTGAATTCAGCTGATTCTAAATCTATGAGAGGGGCTACCCATTCCAACGTTAATTCGTCTGCGTGCGCCCGAGAGAGAGTGTCGGGAACGACGTTCAGCGACCCCTTCCGGTGCTCTATGTCGAAGACATAGGATTGCAAATCTAGGCTCCACCGAGCCAACCGCCCACTCAAGTCCTTCATGGACATCAGCCATTTGAGACTTGAATGGTCGGTTATGACAGTGAATTCCATGCCTTCAACATAGGGCCGGAATTTTTTTATCGCCATGACGGCCGCCATACACTCTCTTTCGGTGACGCTATAGTTCCGCTGGCAAGGATTTAATTTTTGGGAGAAATAAGAAATTGGACATTCTTGGCCATTCTCATATTTTTGAAATAGGACCGCGCCGATCCCGGTATCCGACGCGTCACACTGAATGAAAAATCTCCTAGAAAAATCGGGTCTAACTAAAATCGGAGATGAAACTAACGCTTTTTTTAAGCTCCTCGAATGCGGTTTTCGCTTCATCGGTCATGATGAACTTAGTATTTTTGCTCTTCAACGTATCCGTCAGTGGAGCCGTCAAGCTAGAAAAATTCTTAATGAACCTTCGATACCACCCCGCTAGACCAAGCAACCGCCTGACTTGTCTCGGATTTTTCGGCAACGGAAAATTGACAACCGCTTCTATTTTCTCCGGATCGGTCCTCAATTTCCCACCACCAACGATATAGCCCAAATACTTCAACTCTTTGAAGCAAAATTTGGACTTCTTAACGTTGATGGTGAGATTTGCTTTCTTTAGACAGTCGGCTACTTCCTCCAGCAAGGCGATATGCGTCTCGAAGTCTGGAGAAACTACGAGCAGATCATCCAAATACACAAAAACTCGCTCCCGCAGTCGCCCCGGGATTACCTTGTCCATTAAACGGCATAACCTTTGGGCAGCATTACACAGCCCAAATGGCATGACCGTGAACTGGTACAAGGGTCTCCCTGGCACCACGAAAGCAGTTTTCTCCCTACTCCGTTTCTCCAACGGGATCTGCCAGAATGCTTCCTTTAAGTCAACGCTACTTATAAAGTAGGTATCAGATAGCCGGCTGAGAAGCCCGTCAATATGGGGGAGAGGGTAAGCGTCCTTTTTGGTAACCGCGTTGACCTTACGCGAATCCAGGCAGAAACGGTATTTAATGGTACCGTTTGGGCCTGGCTTCTTAATAAGGACAACCGGTGAGCACCAAGGGCTCTCGCTCTCCTCGATAACTCCGAGCTTAAGCATCCGGTCTATTTCCTGGTACAGATTGGCTTGCACCGCTGGAGAGACGGGGTAGTGCTTCTGCTTCACTGGAACCGAGTCCCCCGTATCTATAGAATGCTCTGCCAACGAAGTTTTCCCCAGGCCATGGCGATCAAAATCTAAGAATTTCCTCTTGACTGCCTCCAAATCAGACCGTTGATCGAAAGAAAGATCATGAGCATTTTTTAAATCGGCTTCTACCTCCGGTGCCGACAAAGCACTCACCAAATTTGGGGCAATTTGAAAGGCCTTCCAAAAATCGATACCTAAATATAACTCCTGATCGAGGTTTGGAACTAAGTACAGCGTTAATGGGTGATTCTGTTGCTTGTACCTTAATAACGTGTGGACCTTACCGACTATATCTTGGTTCCTACCGTCAGCAGTCCTAACGCCCGACTTATAAGGTTGTACTTTTAATCCAATTTCTTCTATAAATTTCAGGCAACCCTTTCCCAGGATACTAACGCTAGCCCCGCTATCAAGTAGGCCTAGCACCTCCTTGTTAGCGATCCCCACTTTAGCATACGGTCGGGGGTCGGAATTAGTATCCACTACTGTCGACGCTATGCTTTTTCTAACTAATTTCCTATTCTTAAACCTTTCTCTAGCCTTGAGGATTCTTTTGGTCGGCCCTGCGGTGTTGCTACCGCAGATACGATCTCTTGCTTCTCGGTATTCTTTTATTCTTACGTGGAGGGGTTTCCATTTCCCGTTAATTACTTCATTTTTGGGGTTAATATTTATATTTGATTGGTCTCTTACTAGTATTTGAATTTGGCAATTGCCTTTATTTGAATTTCTTATTGGGGATTGACAGTCGGTGGGGGAGTCTCGGCCGAACGCGTATCCCCCTGGTTCCTCGCGTTCCGAATCGAGTTTTCCGGGTTGCATACCGGACACTTTGGAGTAATCACTCGTTCCTGACCGCACCTATAACAAAAAATGTTCCTGACTGAGGATGGGCAGTCTACGAACGAGTGACCTCGCACCTTGCAGTTCCAGCACACCCACGACTTCGCGTCTCCGTACCCTCGATTTTGTTTTGGACGAAGACCCTGTTGCTGGAATGCCTCTAAATATTCTCCCTGCGTCACATCCGCATCGAGTTCATTGGCAAATCGAACCGGTGGCTTCGGAAATCTTTTATTTTCCCTATCCTCCTTATAAAACACATATTCTACCTCTTTGCAGGCTATCCTCAAGTGATCCATCGAATAGATGGATTGAGGATAGACTAAGTTTCTTACCCTTTCATTCAGATTGCCTTTGACCACTCTCACCAGATCCGTCTCATTCACCGGTGTTCTAAGTTGGTAACGCAATTTGCTAATGGCCGCGAAAAAATCGTCGCTGGACTCTCTCAATCCTTGCTGCCTAGCCCCTATCTCGCGCATGATGTCCCAATCCGTTTTAGGGTTTCTAAATTGACGCTTCAAGGCTTCTCGCAGCATTGGCCAATCGGGACGACGAGTGGAATTCTCCATCTGATACTGCCAGTACCACTGTTTGGCATCATGGGCGAGGAAGAGATGAAAGTCTCTTAATACCTCAGTCCAGGAGCAGTTATGGCTTGCCTGTAACATTTCCACCCGTCCGATGAAATCTTCTACCGTGAGGGATTCCGACTTCCCATCGAACACTATGCCCCATTTATCCACTCGGATAGCTGGACGATTCACGCCATTTGAAAAACTAACGGGAGAAAACCAAGTCGGTGGGGGGCCTCCTGGATTAGGTATTGGTCCACCCCAAAATGAAGTCCCTGGTTGACTTCCTCCCATCCCTAAACCTAAACCTGGGTTACCTACTGGGACAAAGGGTCTTGCATGATGATCCAGCTGGGGTGGTCGGTCACGTATCGGCGGTGGTGGCTGGTTGAATAATCGACCATTGTTTGGTGGATTAGTCGCTGGTGCGGGGTGGACTTCAGGAGCCCTATTTTCCTCAGATTGAGTTACCCGTGAAGGGATATTGTGTTCCCTGAAGAACTCGGCCAGTCCCTTTTGAAGTTCGGTTTTCACCGATTCCGCGACAGCTAAATTTATTGCCGCCCTGATTTCATGCGAGATTCCAGCCCCTTCCTCTGGTCTCTCAGCCCAGACGGATTGTTCGTCCATGTTATTTAAATTCTGTTCGGTAGCCCGGGTAGTTTGGACTCCTATTATTTCTAGAATTTGCTTCAGAGGATGATTATTTGCAGAATTCTGGTTTCCCAGAGGGCTAATATTGCTGAAAGAAGGGGTTTGAATCGAAGTTATCTGACTCCCCGAGGAAGTACCACTACCCGAATGACTTTGACCCAGACCTTCTTCTGCGCTCGGGAGTCGTTCCGGTTGTTCAGACCTCGATTGTTTCGAGCTTTGAGCACCCTTTTCGTCCTCTTTTGTCGGGGAGTGTGAGACGGGCATCTCTCTCCTGCTATTCGCACCTTGTTTTAATAGGGATCTAGTGACTGGTCTATTTCCCCACCCGTCTTTTCTTGCCCTCCCCGTCTTCTCTTCCTCTTCGCCAACTGATACGAACTCGTCCACCTTCCCTTTTTATCTTTGTTAGACTGATATCCTAGATACTGATGAGGTGACGCACTAGGTAATAAGGTCTTAATTACTTGGTATTAATCGAAAATTACCAAAACAATGTATATAAATAACAAACAAAACTATCTTCTATCTTAACGACTTATTACTAACAAAATGTACCAACACCTTTATCAAATTCTGTTGACACTTTACTCTTCTAATTCCTAATCCTCTTTAATGGGGTGAATCTCTGTAATACCTTTTTGATTGTTTTTTTTCTATATAACATACGGAGGTGTTTTAGGCAGCTGGCTTTCGAAAAGGCTGCTGTCTTTTTCCATTATGTTGTTCCACCTTGCTGACTTGCTTAATTTTCTAGATTTATAATTCGTAAATTCTTATCCGAGAAAAGCGAACTACCAAAGAAACAATTTGGACAACACATCAACACGATTTTCGATAGGTATCGCTGCCTGCAAGGAAACGCATCGTCGCAATTGAGGTGGCTTGCTTAAGAGCTATCCGCATCAAGACTTACGATTTGTCTCCAAGCCGACAACGACCTCTATCGAAACAGGGCACATGCACATTACTTTCGCTTCACAGTACAAGAATCTTGGCGCGTTTCCACTTAATGATTATGATCTCTAAAATAGAAGTCATCCAAGACTCTCGACTCTTCCGCGGAAGCAATCAAGGACTACACTGATATGTTCTGACTGTCGCCGTCAAACCAGACCGTCGCAGTTAACCGGTCATGCTTATGAGCCATACCGGTCAAGACATACGAGCTGCTTTGAAGTCAACTGTCAGAACAAAAGGGAATGACTTGGGCAAAACGTTGGGCGCCATTTGAAACGAGGCAACAGGGAGGGTATGGGTAGGAGAGGGACGGGCGAGGAAGGATTCTTCAGGAGAAGGACTTGGGCGGAATCGGGGAAGGGAAGGAATGTCCGCTACGGTAGCTGCGGCATGCTTGCGTTGCTCAGCTATACTCGTCGGATGGGGGGGTCTTGCCACCGTAGCTGGACCTCACCTCTTTTCAAAAACATAGATCATGCCTTTATAGTATACTAGATTTCAAAAAATAGTGATACACCACCACCACTGGTTCGCTTTCCTCAGACGCCGTTGATGACGTCACGGTTTGGCCTGTTCCCTCCCAGCCTGGAATCCATTCGGCCGGAATCTCGGATTCCCCAAATCTGGAGACAAGTCAGTGGTGGACTCACATACTACCCCTTTTCGAAAACCCGCTTACCTTACCGCACCTCCTTCCAATTGACTCACCACTTCATGATAACAAATATCTTAGACATGAACAAAAAAAAAGGAACAGAATCGAAGCTGAATAGACATTCTATCAATTTGGGATTAACATTCGATTTATTGCTTCAAAAAAAAAAACATCCAAGAAAACAAAATAGTTGACTCTAACAAAATCGTACTAACAAAGAAAACAAACTTAACTAGACATAATTTTAATGTTAATAAATTTACTCTAATAAAAAGAATGAAATATATATCTCAACCTCTACCTAAGAGTCGGTTCAATAAAGTGGGGCCTTACTATTGCCCAATAAAGGCTTGACTTACGATCCGCCGTTCCTACCTACACAGAGCTCTTATGCGGGTGTATACGAGGGGATGAGCAAAATGTTGCGTTAAGCGCGCGCTGTCGTCGACGTCGTCGCCGTCGCGCTGCTTTGAATTGTTGAAACCTACCCCACGTTAACAAACACTCCCTATGGCAAGTCGGAATAAAAATTAAATTGAAACAACAAAAAAATAATTCTGAACTGAGTTTAAAAAAAACCAAAACCACAGTGAGAATAACTATCAAACAAAAAAAATTATAAAAACAAAAAAAAAGGAATAAGGATTGAATATTAAGTAAATAATTGAAGAATATAATAAAAAAAAGGTAATAAATAAGTAAAGTTTTGGATAAATAAATGAATTAATTATAATTATTTAAATAAGTAGCCATGGTAAATGAGATGACCAAACAAAAACTTCGTTCTTCCATGCGTGCTCTGGCGCGTCCTGCCCGCCGGTGATATGTTCAACGCCGGGGCTTCACTACGGACTATCGGACGGCACTTCTATTTTCTTGAGCAATAATGAATCTTTTTTCTTTTGTCAGCACGCGTTCAATAAATTCTTTTTTTTTTGGCGGAGGCAAAAATCCGCAGCGCGGGTGAATTTTCGGGGCGCTCAGAGTGTTCGAAAAGGCTTATTTGAGCTGCCCAATTAGTCACTACACTACCAATACGATTTCTTAATAAGATAGGGTTACTTGTGGACCCGGGTGCTTCACGGGTCAGATTTAACTTCGGGGTTTTTTTTGGCCCTCCTCCAACAGTTAGGCACCAATTTATGCGGCCGATTGTGTTTTGTCTTTCGGTTCTACGTCGATTGCGTCCACCCAAAAATTCACCCTAATTTTATCAAAAACAAAAAAATCACTAATTTGCACTAATTTTGCATTTTTTTCGCACTCACCTTTACGCGCTTTTAGTTAGATAAATAAAACAAATGTGGAACCAAGCTATTCTTCGGTTTTTTGTAACCACGAACACAATTTCGATTTTTTTAATTGTTGTACCGGCACAAACTATTCGTTAACAAGTTCCATGCAGCACAATGACCGCCCTTACTACCTTTCACTTGACTAGTGATTCGCTAGCTTTGGTCTATTACTGATCGAACCGATGAAGATGGTAAAAACTGTCGATCTACCGTGCGATCTATTAACCTTTCCACCTAGCCCATCACCTCATCATTATTATGTAACGATTCTTTATTACTATTGGCCCGCACTATCGGCTGAGAAGCGCAACGGTCTTTCTCGTAAATATTCAAATCTGGCCAGTAAATAACAACCCCCCTTCTTCTATCCTGGGTCGTGTCTTGGATAAGCAAAAATATCCCTTGCTACAGTGGGATACGAAGTGAGCTGTCATCTGTCAACTTGTACATTTAACTTTGACAGAACCAAAATTATAAATTATTTATTTACAAATTGCAACACGTTTATCATATTCGCGCGTTAAATTAATGTTTATTCCCGAGTAAATATCGGACAAAAAACATAAAAAAAACATAAAAACATAAAAACCAGGAAGAAGGATGCAAAAAACACAAACCACCCAGACGGACAGCTCCAGCACGGAAAGAAGGAACCTCCCAAGCCGAAGCTAAGTATTTTGTATTTTTACTCAATGGTTTTGCCACATAAAAATTCTTTTATTTTGCAGGTGGCTTTCCCTTGGTCGTCCAGAAAACCTTCGGAAGAGCCCAGAAGTCTTCTGAAACCATTCCGTTGGACTGACTGACCAAGAAGAGCAGAACACTTCTGTTTTGGAAACAGAATCATTCGAAGAATGGAGGTGGAGAACGACACCAGTATTAGTGTATTTTTTTAATTTTTACTTCCCAAATAAAACATAGCATGAACAATATGCTAATCTTTCATTTTTTCCCTTGCAGCCACAACAATATATAAGAATACCTTGATATACTTTTAGCATAAAGCTAACTTTTATATTTTCATTAGTATTTATAAGCTAAATGTACCTTTCTTATGTAGATATTCAACCTTCTAGCTAGAAGTCTATATAATAATAATTATTAATCCAATTACATTATCCAATTAATGATTTAAGCACGATAAACAGAGCTTAAGTGCCACACAAAATTCTTGTGTTTGGCATTGTATTCGAAAATAAAATAGAGGTACCTTAGGTTGAATAGGTACCTGCTCGTATATGTACGACAAAATATTATCGTAACTCTAACCAAATAACGCCTTGCAGCAACGCCTTAAAAATTAACAACTTAATCTCCCTCTGAAAATCGATGAGCCGTTTCGTAAATAAAGATTGAAATCCCCACCTCTTCTATAAGCCTTAACCTATACTCTACGTGTCTATAACCATACCTTACTTTTCACTGCTATAAGCCAAGCCGATGATGTTACTATAGGTACCTACCTTACCTTCGTTATTCGTCCTTATATTTCAATTTCATTGGCGACGGTAGACGGTAGACGAAAAACGGGTGACGAACGACGATGCACGGGTGACGGGACGGGACGGCTACAGCAACAAGGACCCAGAGTGTGAGAATGAGCGAGTAATCCTAATGTATATACCTGCAACATACAACATGCATACATTCTTAGCCGAAGGACATTAATTTTGGTATCATCCACTAATAACTTCCCGTTTATGTTTCAATCGCTACATGTTTAATGCATGTCCCAAATGTCATTCCATATGCGCGTATGGCATAGATACATATAGAATACGTAGCGGTATACCGAGACACACCGGATCTAGAAAATGAACGAGCGAGTGATTTTCGATTGCCTTGGTTAGTTAGAGCTTGAAAATTGGTAGACCTGGAAACCTAATACTTCGGCTGGATGGATATAGACGCTTTTTCTCCTACTGCTTGCTCCTAATGCTGATGCTGCGCTGGTGGATGGAGGTAAACATAACATCGATGCAGGATTTATATACCTTGTTGTCGATAAACCAATATAATAGGAAGGTAGGTAAGGTAAGGTAGGTTACCTATCTACCTCTTACCTAACTACATTTATATGAATATAGGATTTTGGATTGTTGGTAGATGGATAGATATGTTAAGAGGAAGTTCTTTGTCCTCTAGGGTTGGGAGTATAGTAGATTCATAATCCTATACTAATTGCTGATGGCAGCTTTATATTATAATAATATGGTCTCATGCCTTGCTTGACACCTAATTTTGTTAACAAGGTGAATATTTTAGAGTTTTATGAATATTTTATTTGTTAACAAATCATAGACACAAACTTAGGTACTCATTAAAGGCACTTTATTTGACCAAAAGATGAAAGTCTTAAAGTTTCAGAATCTCAATTCACAATGCAGGTTTATCTTACCGTGACTTTTAACCCGTACTATAAGACCTTACAACAAACCTGGAATGGGCTATGTTGGAATCTTTATCCCAAAAAAAGAAGAAGCTTCTTTTAAAAGTTATTAACATTAATTCAAAAGATATAACATTTCTTTCACGGAACAACCTCTATATTTAGAGCCAGCATCTAAACTTTTACAAGATGGTCTAACATCTTCCAAAGTTAAACGATTGTTTTAAAAATTTGTATAAAATGCAATTCAAGTTGAGAATGAAACTAGGTATAAATAGCGTCTTAAAAGTTCGACTGAAATCAAACATTTTAGAAGCAATTCATTTCTCGGCTATATGCTATTGATAACAAATGGGGCTTACAACCTAGAATCACGCATTGGCTATTGTAAACTTATGATTCGCAAATGAATTAATCAAAATATAAAGAATTGTCTTTTGTGTATTAAAAATGAACTTTATTCAATCAGATACTAATTGGGAATGATGGCAGACATAGTTTTGGGAATGATGGCAGATATAGTTTTGGGAATGTAAGAATGAAGGAATAGATGTAAAAGAGGAAGATAGTTTAAAAGGAATGAGATCTATGTTCGACTTAGGGTACATTAGGAATGATCACGATGATTCTGTTAGATGTCGTCTCACATCCTCTTTTTTTACAAGTCTAGTCGGAGTGGGCGTCGGATGATCCTCCCAGAGCGAGTAGATTTCTGTGGTGAATTCACTTGTTGATTCTCAGCTTGAGTTGTTGTTGTTGGATTAGATGATTTTTCGTCAATCGGGTCTTCTGAGCTCGGTATGTTTTGAATTTCTTTGTTTTCGTCAAGGTCAAGATCCCATTCTTTCTTATCGATGCGAGTAAGAACATTCTGTCCAATATTTAGCTGTTGAGGTGGTGTGGAACCATGACTGTTGTTTATAGCTTGGTTATGTCTCAAATTGTTCAGTTCTTCTGTGATGTTATTTTGTTGACTTGGCATAAGCGACTGAGTTTGCGATCTGAGATTTCTGCAGTATAGACGTTGGGCTGGTGTACCGATATTTCCTCTAGGTGTATTCATGAAATTAAGGATATCCATGTAATAATCGGTATTGTCGTAGTGACACTTCTTTAATATTTGTTTAGTGGTTTGTACAGCTCTTTCTGCCAAGCCATTTCCTCTTGGATGATGTGGTGAACTGGTACGGTGGTCGAATTGCCATAGCTTTGCGAAATTTTTGAAGTCAACAGATGAAAATTGTGGAACATTATCCGGTTCCAACACTTTCGGGATTCCATGGCAAGCAAAAATGTTTTTCAAAAAGTTGATAACATTACTTGCTGTTGTTTCTTTCAATTTTTTAAATGTGATGAATCCTGAATTATTACTGTCAGTGAGAACAATGTATTCTTCTTCCAAGAAATGGAAAAGGTCGGTAACAACAATTTCAAATGGAAATTTGGGGACCACTTTGGATTCTATGGGGTGTTTGTTGTTGATACGCTGATGAACTTGACAAGATGCATATTTTTGGATGAAATTCTGTAAATCCTTTGTCAGTTTTGGCCAGAATACGTATTCTCTTGCATGACGTATACATTTTTCGTAGCTGAGATGACCTCCATGAATCAACATCTCATAACGCATTGCTTCAGGTATGAGCGTTTTATGTGACTTGTGGATTATACCATCGCAAACTGAGAGTTCTTCGCGGAAGTACCAATATGGATTAGGTGATATGGTTGAAATGTATTTGAACAGTTGTTGACATGATTCATCGGCAGCTGTTAACTTTGTCAAGCGACTGTGTTCTGCAACCGTTATGGCCAATACTGATTGAACTTGTAATTTATTGTCTTCTCTGTCATAAACTGGAGGTGTATTTTCAACATCGCGACTTAGTGGATCTGTCAGGAACATTCTTGATCCTTTTATGTAGATCACCTTTGGGTTGTAAGTCAATAAGCTCAAGCGAATTCTTTGGAGTCTAGCTGGACATGCATGTAAAGGTTTTTGGAATATTGATTCCAAAGGCTTGTGGTCTGATTCGACAACTAGTTGCTTACCCCACACGTATTCATGGAATTTTTGGCATCCGAACTTGATAGCAAGGGCCTCCTTCTCCAACTGAGAGTATCGCTGTTGACATTCGGTTAGCGATTTGGATGCATATGCTACCGGCTGTTATTGTTGCAAAAGTACGGCTCCTAGTGCTGAACAACTTGCATCAACTTGAAGCTTGACATCTTGATTTACGTCGTAAAGTTTGAGTACGGGTGGCTTTGTGATAATTTCTTTTAATTCGTCAAATGACTTTTGTTGGATTTCATCCCATACCCATTGAGTTGATTTCTCAAGGAGTTTTCGAAGTGGTGTCATCATCTGCGAATAGTTTGGTATAAACTTACTTAAATATGTGAAGTAACCAAGGATGCGCTGGAGTTCTTTTCGGTTAGTTGGGGGCTTTATTCGACGGATTGCTTCTGTTTTTTCTGGATCTGCTGACATGCCCTTACGATAGATAATATGTCCGAGGAATTTTATTTTAGACTGTTCGAACTGACATTTGTCTCTTTTTAGTTTCAGACCGTTTTCTTGGATAATCGTTAGAAATTTTTCAGTAGTGCGTCTGAGTTCCTCTATTGTTCTTGCGTGTATTAGGATATCGTCAATTGCTACTTTTACCTTTGTGAGATCAGTAAAAAGTTCTTGCATGATCCGTTGGAATACTTTTGGGGCTAAGGAGATGCCAAATGGAAGACGTTTGCAGCAATATCGTCCCCAAGGTGTTGCGAACGTAAGTAGATATACGTTTGGTACGATCTGAGACTCGAACTTAACAAAAGCCTCTCCTGCAGTCCAATAGAGTGAAGAACTTCGATCCATTGATTCTCGCAGCAATGTCTTCAATTGTTGTCATCGGGTGATGTCGACGCAAAATATTCTTATTGACGATGGTCGGGTCAATACAGATTCTGATTTTGTTGTTCTTTTTGATACCTATCATGGGTGAAACAGCTGGTGTTGGTTATTTAATTGGTTCGATGACATCCAAATTAACCATTTCGTCTAGAGCTTTCATGACATCATCTCTTATCTTGTACGGAATTCTTCTTGGAGTGCAAATTTCAAAACACGGATTTGGTATAAGGTCATTGTCATACTCGACGTTTTTAATACAGCCGAGTCCATTAAATATTTGAAATATTTGATGGAATAAATTCTACGAACAAGACCCAGCTTTTCGCATGCATTTGCGCCCAAGATTGGCATGATGTCTTCTTCAACCACCTTAAATGCTATTTCGCACTTTTGATTGGCAACAGTGCTCTTGAGTATGACTTCTCCTAGCACTTTAATCTGGTGGTTGGCGAATGAACGGAGTGACTTTATATTGCTTTGTAGCAAGGTGTTTTTAGAGCCATTTAACAATTTTATTGGCAGTACATTACATTCTGCGCCAGTGTCGAGATGTATGTTGCACTTTTTTCCAAATTCGAAGTGGATTTCTTCCGTCCTGAATTGATTTCTTTGGTGTTTTTGGAATGACAACTTTTCCAATGAATGCTGACCAGCTGTTGTCATCGCTTGTGTCGCTTTTTTGATCGCAAGCTACTGCTTTCACCGTCTTGTCTTTGTTGTAAGAGAATTTAGAAGATTTATTTGTGTGTTGCTTACTACAGAATGCTTCAAAATGGTTTTCTCTGTTGCAGATTTTACATTTGTGTCTAAATGCGGGGCATTTTCGGAGTTTGTGCTTTTTGGCACAGTTTCGACAATCGATTAAATTATTTGTTTTTGATTGATTGCGTACCGATAAGACACCTTTTTCAGTTTCCTAAGTGATGTGCGCAGTTTGTTGTTGTGCGATTTCTGTGGCTTTGCATTTTACAATCGCCTGTTCCAATGTGATATCTAGGGAAAGAAGGCGGGTTCGTAGTTCGTCATTCTTAATCCCTAAAATTAGCTGGTCACGCAACATCTCATCAATTAAATTTTCGAATGCACAATTTTGTGCCTGAAGTCTTAAAATAGACATTAGTTCATCGATGCTTTCATTATCACTTTGGTAGATCTTGTGGTATTTATATCGTTCAAACGTAACATTTACTCTTGGTATAAAGTAATTTTCGAAAACATTTTTTACCTGAATCAACGTGAGCTCTCCTCCAGCAGGAATGTCGGGTTGTGGCAATGTATTATACAGTTGAATAGCTATTGGGCCGATTGTGGACATAAACGTCGCAATCTGTATATTTTGTGGTTTACTAACCATCATTGCCGCCGTCTCGAAATATGTGTATTGTTGTTTCCACAATTTCAATGTTCTAGCCATGTCTTTATCATGCTCTATTATGAGAGCTTTTGGTGGACGGATAAAATGATTTATATTTACGTTCTCGACTGCAGCTGGTGGATTCGCCATTTTGTGTACCCAGAGATCTCAAAGGATCTTTTTATATTTTTTTTTGACTACACGAAATTGATTGCAAAATCTGTAGATTTTTACTCGTCTACTCGAAATTTATTGCAAATTTGTAGATTTAAGTTAGATTGGGTTTCGGCACCATGTAAACTTATGATTCGCAAATGAATTAATCAAAAGATAAAGAAATGTCTTTTGTGTATTAAAAATCAACTTTATTCAATCAGATACTAATTGGGAATGATGGCAGACATAGTTTTGGGAATGTAAGAATGAAGGAATAGATGTAAAAGAGGAAGATAGTTTAAAAGGAATGAGATCTATGTTTGAATTAGGGTACAAACGGAATGATCACGATGATTCTGTTAGGTGTCGTCTCACAGCTATACGCATCGCTAATCAGACCGATTTTAATGTACGGTGTGGCAGTATGGTGGACTGCTTTAGAGAAAGCTACAAACCGCGACGAATTAAATAACGTCCAACGTTCAGCTTACCTATGTATAAGAAAATCGCTTCAAACGAGCCCCATCTGCGGAACTGGCATGTTTATTAAAAAAGCATTTTTTGCAAATTTTCAAAATTTCCCATAGAAAAAAACAAGTTTAATAACATTTTCAAGTTATTAAACAAGCATTATCTTTCGTTGAGTTCATTTTGACATTTCAGTCATAGTATAATATACTAAACGAACTTATGCTGAAAACGATTGAACGAGACGATAGGTAGTGATAAAGTTACGTGAAGCAAATTATTGACGACATCGTTAATAATAATCTTTTTGACGACTACCGTTTCGGATATTACGGAATGACTCCCCAGGAGTTTGCGAATTGGCCATGGAAAACTTCATGAAAAGTTCATGATGATTCCATCGTAACCGTGGCGGCCACTTGATATCGCTTTTCATTGTTAGTGAAAAAACATCCATTGATCGCTTTTAAAAAATACTGATACTAAATTAAAAGGAAATAAAATAAACACAAAAATGTCAGTTTTGGAAACTTGTTTATTATTTTTTTTTCTCTTTTCTTCTATATAGTTTCTAACATTTTTTTTTTTAGATTTTTTTCGCTATCACTTTTAAAGTAACTTATTAAATAAAAATCAGAATTATACAGTTATAGTACTTAATAAAAATCATCATCCCTTAATTCATTATAATAATAATATGTAATAGTATTTTGTAATAATTAAATTTAATTGTTTATTTTTTTTTTTTCATTTTCTTTAACTAATGTTTTTTTTTGTTTGTTTTTTTTTTGTTTTTAATTCACTTTTTTTTATTATTATCATGAATAATCTACAAAGAAAAATTAATTATTTACACAATTGAGCTTTAATTTAGAACTCGATTAGATTTCTTTAGTATATTGTAGAATATTATATAATGTAATATAATAACTATTTTTTATTGTATAGCGTGTGTTATTTTTATTTTTATTTGTTTTTTGTAATTTTTTTTTTCGTTTCCATTATGTTTTGTTTTTGTGTATTTTTTGTTTTGTTTTGTATTCGTTTACGAAAAGCAAGCGAATAAATAAGAAGATCAACATGATTTTTGCTTAATAGTTTCATAGATAATATTATTTTGTTTGTATTTCTAAATATATATTATATATGTACTTTATATGTATATATTTTTTTTTACTTTTTATTGCTTTTTTTTGTATTTATTTTAAACAAAATATTTATAATTCAAAATAATAGATAGTTAATAAAAAAAATTTAAGAAATCGAGGAAGAAAAAGGAAGTGAGAGAAAAAAATTAATAATAAAAAATCTTAGAAAATAGTCATAGTTTCCGTTTGGTGGTAATCTTCAAAAAAAAAAGTTGTATTTAATATGTAAGTGTGTGTAAAACAAGAAAAAAAATGTTAACAACAATACTAAAAGCAAAATTTATAAAATTATTAGTAACAGCATAAACAAAATAAATCTGTTCGAACGCCATTCATTGCTTAAATGCTTAAAAATTAATTAAGGAAGATTTTTCTCTTATTTTTATATATTTATATAATTTTTGTGTTTGACTTGAATAATTTTGTATTTTTATATATTCTTTTTTTTTTTGTTTTAACTTCGTTTCGTTTATATTCGTTTATATTCCAATATATTTCACTGTTTTCGAAGAGAGCTCTTAGATTTGTTTAAGGTATTTATTATTATTTCTTTAAAAGTCTTGAGTTTTGTTGTGTCTCTTGGCACCAAAAAAGTATACTTCTTTCTTTCATTTTTAGTTTTATTGATTAAGCTTATGAAATGTGGGGAATATTAATTTATTTTTATTTTTGTTTTCAGTATAAAAATATATTTTTAATTAAAAAAATGATTACTTTATTTCTCTGACGACAATGCTACAGCTTTTTTATTCTCCGAGGTTTTGACTGTTGACTGAGGCTGGTTCGGTGTTTTGTTTTCGTTTGAGTTAGGCGGCTTTGTGGCTCCGTCAGCTGTCGGTGCTGCTGCTGAAGCTGGTGCTGTTGTTGATGGAGCCTGAGCTACCCTGGTTCTTTGTACTTGTTTGGATTTTTGATGCTGATGTGTTTGAAAGTTTCGATATCTGTTGCTTGAAGATGGCCCAATGCTTGAACTACTGCCAGAATTGCCACCGCTACGGCGAAGAGTTGCCTCACTTGGCGATCCGTAGTGATAGTTACGATTGGCCACTTGGGGTTTGTTGCCCAAAGAGCCACTACGAACACGACCACTGCCAAAGGATCCAGTGCGACGACGATTGTTGTAGTTGTTCTGTTGCTGTTGCTGAAGATGTTGTTGCTGCGAGTGAACTTGCTGTTGTGCCAGAAGCTGATGTCCCACATAGTCACTACGATTCGAGATTGTTGTGTTGGGACGTTTGCCTGCACCTGCGACGCCCTCACTTTCCGAAATACTACGATGACGTTGCAATGCAGCACGACTATTAAGATGTCCCACACCCTGCAACATTTCATCAATTTCAGACGCAACTACACGAAAATCTTCAATAGTCTTGAATTTTTTCAGGTATTCGGTAAGTTTTGGTTGGACTTCAAGCTTTTCGCCATTTTTGTAATATTTCAAGAACGCCCAAAATTTTTCCAGGCCATACAATTGTCCTGAAATACATTTACATATAAAAAAATTGAAATTAGTTTTCTTTTAAAAATTAATTTTATGAAATTTGTGGACCAATTTTTTGTTTTTTTTTTAAATTTTTATTTTGTTATTAATAAATACGCACTCGCCTCATCAATATGGCTGTTGATTGAGTTTTAAGGCTCTTCCTGTAGAAATAATTTTGTTTTTCTTATTTGCAGAAAATTAAAAAAATCAAAGTCTGTTTTAAAGGTTACAAAAAAAGAAGAATGTGGATAGGTACAATAGAGAATAAAACATATGTATATTATATTGCTGGATTTCTGATATTTGATGAATGTATTTGGAGATTGATATTCTCCCCCAAAACCAATAAATATATTTTATAATTTTATTTCAATGAATATCTGCAACATAAAGAATTTTTGTTTAATGCGAATAATGAGTGCAAGACACAAATCGTAAGGATCGAAGATGAATGTTTATTAATAATTTCTTAAACAAAAACTAAATAATATTTACACGGTAATGTGTGTGCCTCAATTTTGAATCTTTTAAACCTGAACTAATTAACTTATTTAAATTCAATTTTTAAAACATAAAAAAAACATTTTAAATGTTTTATTGTTGTGGTACGATTTTACTATAACAAACAACCTATTTAATGTAATTTTATAGACAAAACATAAACAGTCCAGATATTGATCGCGTTTCTTAATCCTAAACATTTAAACAATTAGAAAGAAATTTAAATTAATAAATGAAATAATACAAAGAGAATTCAGAACGTTTTGTGCCATTTTTTTTTTTTCTAAAAGGGAGTTTTGTTGTTTATATAAATCCTTAAATTTTCATCATTATATTTTAATGCGATAAGTGAATTTCAGTGAACTTAAAATCGAAAAAAACTTTCACTTTTAAAATAAAAGTTAAAAATCATTTTTAAAGTCAAAGTTAATGAAATGAAAGAAATGCATTCAAATTGATTTTGAGTCAATTGACTTCTCCAACTGATTTTCAGTTATGACTTTAAAAATGACTTTCTAACTAAAAGTGATCATGATTTTACTGTGGTCACTAAAAGACTTCAGTCTTTCCAATTTAAACTAATTGAGAATCGAATATTTTAACTCCAAATGAACGTTTGCTTAATCCATGATGTAGTTATAAAATGGAAAAGTGAACTTCAACATTTAAATAGATCAACGTGTTCCTCGCTAAACATTTATCTCTTGGAGTAAATACAAGAAAGGAGTCGAAAAAGAAGTGATACCATAAATGTTCTCTTTCAGTCGAATATTAGATTCTTTATTAAGTCTTAAAACTATTTAAACAAGAAAAAAATACGAATATTAAGTTAACTTAATTTAAGCTAGTACTACTGCAATACATAAGCTCTATCATTTAAGGTTTATTATAAAGCAGTTTAATAAGTCCTGATTGGTCAGATCAGAACCCAAAACATACAAACATTTTTTACCTTTTTTTTTAAATCAAACATACTCGTATCAGCATAAAAGCGAGGAAAACAAAAATAAATAAGGCTCTAAAAATGGCCAGAAACTCACCTGCAACCAATTTTACGACATTTTTCATCTTATGTAATCTTATTTCAATTTATTCCCGAGTTGAATGCATTCAGTATGCTCGGCGTTTATTCACAAACTTAATATGTGCGAATAGGACCATTTTGTTCTTAGCATTATCTTGAACAAAAAGAAGTGCAGAATATAGGACTTCAGAAATGCCAACTAAAAAATGGATCTCCTGAGTTCCGCCCTTGTATAATGATCGAATTATTGGACCCCTTTTTGTGGATGTGGATTTTAAGGAAAAGACTGAAAAACGACAGCAATCTGAAGGGGAAAGTGACATTCAAATGAAAATCGTTAAAAGTCAGCTTTCACCTTCAGAATCTTGTCTTTAATCAGTCCTATGGATAAGTACGAGTATGTATAGCTATTTTCTTATTTTAACTGACCCTCATTTAAAAATAAAATGCACGACTGGGTCGCACGAACTTGCTCCTGTATGCTAAGAGTATGTTTAAGAAAGTACTTATATAAGATTTTAAAATATTCCTGTAAAATAAGTTTGTCTTCAAAGATATAAACGCCATTTGATTTGTCTCAAAAAATTCCGCGCGATCTTTGTATGTGAAAACCATAGTACTCTCATGAGCCGAAACTTTTAGGACGACAAGATACCGATGTCCGATACCTAGTCGTTGGCGTTAGTATCGAATGTGGAGAAATTCAGCGGGAGCGAGAGAAAAATATTATTTCCATTCCCATAAGCAGCCAGCAGAATAAGGGAGATAATTAATTTTCGACCCAAAAAGTCTACACTTGTATATGTTTTCACATAAAGAGCACCCATATGAAGGTTCATGAATTTGTTTTTGTTTTATTTATATCAATGCACTTTATATAACAAACAAAATGGCTTAATATTGTATCTAATAAGGGGATGAAACAAACTTTTGCATGCTTACGTGAGCTGTTTAGGATCTTTTACCCATATTTGTTGTTATTTACATTCATAAGTCTGCTTTTACTTGTGTACGATCTTTGTATATGAAAAATGATTTCTATTACCTATAAAGCTACAATGCGATTCATATAGATTCAACTTGTTCCTTAAAAGCTTTTTTCCTTTAGATAGCTTTATTGTAATTTCATATAAGAAGAACCAGGATGGAAAATAAATAAGATAAGAAAGAGGCAGACCATGAATGTTTAAATTATAAGGCGATCGCCTCCTATTGGTTGAGTAGTTAGGTAGTAAGGTTAGATAGATAAAGCCATGTTTATGATGATAATGAAGGAATGTTATTGGCAATTGGAAGGTTCTTACTACAATCCAATCCCATTTCGCATTTCCTATAAGTTTTCAGCGCAAACATGGAGTTATTAAGGTCAGTTTATTTTTTTCGTTAAAGTTTAAAAGAAACAAGTATAGGATCAGGTAGAAGAAATTCATGTGTTGTTTACAGTCAGGCTCTTGGACGTTTTGGATTTTAGTGATGAAGTAATACGTAAGCAGTAGTTGTAGAAGTTGTATGTACGTAATACCTTTATAAGTAGGTAGGTATAATGTGTACACGTTGAAAAAGTGATTCTAATAGAAAATAATCTTTCTGGCCCGTTTCTTTAACTTGTACTAAGTATTTATTCTTTTATTTAGGCGGAGGCAAGCAAAAGAATAATATTTTAAAATCATATAAGTATACAAAAGTACCAAGATATTACTTCTTGATAGACACTTTAAAACAGATTGTTGATTAAACATATCATATTCGTTAATCCGATGCAGTGGCGCTACACGGCCATAGTTGGTATTTACAATAGTAATTGTAGTTATAAAAATACATGAATAACCAAATGCATTAATTTGGATAAAAGATATGAATGTGATTAAAATTTTGTCAAAATAATTTACTTTAAATACAGTAAAAATAATTAAAAAAAACATTTTTTTTAAGATTCAAAATTTTACCTGAAAAATAAGTTTGTCTTCAAAAATTCAAATGCCATTTTATAAGTAAAAAAACCGTTGATTTTCCAAATTATTTTTTTGAAAATCGTTAGAGCGGTTTTTTTTTAAATTAATTTTTTGTTTATAAAATTTTTCAATTTTGTTCTAAAAATATTTTTGGTATGCAGTTATTTAGAGAATAAAAATATACGCCTTACATTTGAATTTTGTAAAAAAATGTTGACCCGTTTTTGAGATATTGAGTTTTGAAAAAAAAAATTTCAATGTTTTTTTAAAAATTCAAACAATTAAAAATTGCACTTTTGATAATCACATATTGTTAAGGCTATATAAGAGCTTACTTAGAAAAAAAATTATTGAAATCAATTCATAAGTTGCTGAGAAAATTAAAAAACAAAATAACGGTTCTATGAGCGGTACCATTCCTGAGCAATACAAAAATATGTTTTTCTTATTAAAAGAAGCCAAGTTAAAAAATAAAATTTTAGAGAAAATTTAAAGAAAATCTATCGGTTTGTTTTTGAGAAAATTTGAATTATCGTTTTTTGACCAAAAAAATTGTATGGGGGCCACTGTTAGTTTTGATCTTAAAAAAAAAATGAAAAAAACGCCTAACGCGAATCTGCTGAAAACCTTAACTTCCAAGTTTGAAGTCAATTGACCCAATGGTTTAGGCTGTAGGAGCGTGGACAGACAGACAAAACCGACCGGACGGAATCGCGGGACCCACTTTTTTCGGCTTCTCTACCATCGTAATATCATGTTTGATTAAAATCTCGAGTTCGAAATTTTGCACGAATGCAAAACTTGCCATATAGTTCCTATATGTCGCAAGTAAAAATTAAGCGTGGACTAATAAGCCAAAAATCATGCAACAGCTTGAGGAAAATTTTGGAGAAGAAGTGAGGACACTATATTGTTTAATAAAAGTAATGGAAAATAGTCCGAAAAGAACAGCTTTGCCTTAAAAAAAAATAAGAGGCATTGGACAGGTTCAGTAAAGATAAGGGACTTGATTTGCAGTCAACTGCATTCTATTTAGTTTTTCATACATTTCAAACTAGGAACTTTACTTCACTTAAAAAAAAAAACTTAACTTCACCAAAAACATTATTGTATACAAAAAACTAAGAAATTTACAAGTTCATCAGGATTTGTATTCTGGATTGGGGAGCGCTCAAGTAATACGTAACGCAATTGGGGGAAGGGGGTCTCGTAAAACGTTACGATGCGTTACAGGGGTGGAGAGGGTCTTTCTTTCAACATGATACGTAAGATTATTTTTTTTTAATAAAAAATCTCGACGACAAAGGAATGACTACGTATGATGATTTGGAAAAACGCAATTTTCAGCACGCTGGGGAAACACTTGCAGAAGTGTGTAGAGAAATGAAAATTGATAATTACGATGTTTCGGCGGACTGTAGACTGCCCGAAGATAACATACAGGATCCAACAGATCCAAATCTGGCATTGTATAGCGTTCACATCCGGGAATGGCAATATTTCTTACAGGTTATAAAATGCGCGGATGAATCCTGCCACCGAGAAGTGCATTGAAATCTGTGCTTGCGGATACTTTCATGCCTCCACTTTGCCCAGTACCAAGTTTACTAGACAAAGGAATATCCAAGTTTTCGCCACTTCTTGTGAGGTTGTTCGTTGATCTGTCACTTTCTCTAGAACGGTTTAAGCAGATGCCTTACGATTTCTTTTGTACATCTGTACAATCCGACCTGAAGAAAAAAGTATGCCCAACCTGTGGAATCTATTTCACATCTCACAAGAATGTTCTAATGCACTGTCGTTACGTGCATGGCAAGAATATCCCAGACCATTGTAAAACACAGCGCCACAGCGCATTGCTGCCAGAAGAGCGAATGAGTTTCTCTGCATTGTGTGTCGTTATGAAACATCGTCTGAAGATGCTTCCTAGCTCGATAAAGACGAATGTGATGCAAGTGGCTTGCCAGTGATGGAAAAATGTGAGTGGATAGCAAACCCATGGACAGAGGAGCAGTAATTTCAATCGAATTGTTTTTATACACCTACTTAGATATTTGGTTAATAGTTGATTTTTTTTTTATTTTGTTAAAAATACGATTTTATTTCGAGTAAAATGTTTAATTTCAGTTGGGTTCCATTTATAATTGCATTGTCAAAGATTAAAATAAAAATGTTATTTTATTTTAACAGTTTGTTGGTAAGAAAAGCTAAAATGAGAGAATGAAGGATGAAAACAATTGTAAAGCCAAAAATTTATAAAAAATAAACAATATACGCAGGTGTTGCGGATTAAAAATCTCTTTATTTAGTATTATTACCGTAAAGGTAATTAAAACTATACCAGGGATAAAATCTGTATAATACTTTTTTGCGATTTTAGGGTAAAAATGGTCACTTGAGTGTTACGTAACGTTTAGAGAGTGGGAGGAGGAGTACAGAAAAACGTTACGGTGCGTTACAAGGGGAGGAGGGGGGTCAAAAACCTTCAACGTAATACGAACATATTCCCAAATTATAATCTAAATTTTATTCTTATAATGCATAGAATATATAAGATCGATACAATTTGTGCCACCCTGTAGATACTTGAGGATCAATCGAAATCATAGTGTAGCGACCAATTTAATAATCGAGTTAAAATGTTTGCTCTTTAGTTTTGTTTAAATTATTTTGTTGCTAAGTTGTAACACTATGAATCCTGGGTATTAATGATTGTTATCTGCCTTCAATAAATCTCAAAAATAATTAATTTACTTACTTATGAACTACTAATAAAATACAGTACTGTAACTAAGAATTGCCAGAGGTCTTGGGTTCAATCTCTGCCTGTGCCACTTAAAGTTATTTTTTTGTTCCTGGTGAGGAATTAAAAAAAATTGCAAAAGTAATTCTTGTCATGAAAAGTTCGCACTAGGAATGCAATATGTATCTACATCTCGGACATGTCTCGTCACTAGGTCCTATTTTTCAAAGAACTGTTGAGCCACTTAATTTTTTGTTTAGGGTTTGTACTACAAACTGGTATAGGAAGCAATTTAATTGATTTTTAGGGCTAACTAGGAAAAGGGATATGTAAATAAAGAGCAAATACTGATTTGGGTATCAACTTTAAAACTGAAGAGCTTAATTAATAATAGTGAGTTTGTTTTTTAGCGGGCAAGTAGCAGTCTTTTGGTCATCACCTTAATGTCTGTTGCACCAATGATAAAAAAATATAGGTTTGTTATCAACTTACATCATAGAGATTAGCCTATTTTCAGTTAGGGAAAAAGGGCCAAGTGGGATCCAGTAGCGGAGACTTAGAATGTATTATAAAAAACGCTTCAAAATTTAATAAACTTTTTTCCGAAGTTATCCGAAACCAAAGTTAAAGTCGAAATATTCGTCGGCGTACAAATAATGCCTGTAATAAATTTGCACAGGATAGCTTTAAGTCTGTAGTTTCTTCGCAACAACAAAGCTGACAGCTACATAAAACTTATATCAAGTATACCCAATCATTTTACAATAAATGGCTGTCCAAATTTCTTTAAAATCCATAGCTATATGCTCACTTCGAAAAATTCGAGACTTTGAGTACCTTAGAATTTTCTAAGCTAAGATTAAAGGCAATGGCTTACTGTCTTTCCATGTAGTAAGAGCGCTAAACATGCGAAAATAACTATATTTTGTTTAGAAATAAGGGCTAGATAAGTGCTAGCTAACTTTTAACTTTCATTATACGCAAAAACACATTTTAACTTACGAACAAATTGTTTTGTCATTTTTAGTAATTTAAAGCAATATTTTCGTCATGGTGAAATTCAAGATCGAAGAATATGAATGAAAATGTTTGTTTCGTTACCTTACAGACCATTTCTTGGGCGAGTTACAAAATATGTACGGGCTCATCGAAAATTGGATCCAAATTTAAAAAAAAAATATTTATATAATATATACTATCAAGATTATCTAATTTTAACTTAATTTGCTAGAGAAAAGATATTAGAAGTAAGTTCATTGTTTCAACATTCTAGTATTTGGTATGCTTAAATATCTTAATTTTTTTTAAAACAACTAACTCTAGATGTATTTTTTAAACACTCAAAAAATTCATATCTCTCTACTTTTGAAGCAATTCGTAAGCTCACAGTTTCAAAATATTATCTTGTATGTCATCATATAACTTCCATATTCCTAATTAATATTTTTATTTAACATTTTCCTAACTTATAGGAACCTATAGGAACATAAAATAAGGATTTGAATTTATATTCCTAAACACTTATATAAGCAAAATCAAGTTATCTCAAAAATATAAAATTATAGATTAATTAACTAATGAGACGAAATAATTTGTTTTTTAAATCATCATTTCAGCATTTAATTAAAGATTTACAACTAAAGAAAGACACATTAAACAAAACCACGCCATACTAATGAACACAACATTTTAACTTACATCATTCATTATTTTCATCGTCATCCTTATCGTTTTGCACTTACCTTTTTCATAATCGGCAATTGTCTCGTCCTGGAAGTCATCATAAACATTCGGACGGAATTTCTTTTCCAAACCATACGAAAAGAATCGGAACAAGCATTCCAAACCATAACGGAATCCATTCATAGCATCTTCACAAGCCAATTGCCTGAACTCGTTGTACATTGTCTTGTTGAAGTTTTCCCTCAAGAAGAACGACCAAAATCTGTAAAGTGTATTCATTTCCTGCGACTGACCATAACCCAAACGACGCCGCTCCTTTAAACACCTACTACGATATTTGTGATAAGCCTGTTGGGTGAAGTTGTTTTCCTTCAACAAAGAATGCGACGGATGTTGGAAGACCGGCAAGCTTTGTGGCACCGACGAACCATAACTGGACGCCGTTGGACTAGTGCCTGCCGAACTGCCCATCGACGAAGTACGCGGACGATGTTCGACAAAGTCCATCACCCAACCAACGTGAGCCTCCACCGGAGGATTCGATGAGTGACGGGTTTTGCGCTTACGCGGCGTACGCGGGTCGATGGAGTGGCTATTTGGTGCAGCGTAGAAACGCGCGCGTCTGCTAGATTTTAAAGTGGAATTTAATGTGGAGTCATGTGTAAGTGTATTGTCTAGTGTATTGTCCAAGTCATCGATGTAAGTCGGTGGCGGTGGTGGAGGAGGAATTTGTTGCGAGGGTTTTCTCATAACCGTTTTTCCGGCCATTTTTTCAAAGTCCTCCTGCGAAATCACGTTCACGGTGCGATAATCAGAGGACTTATTCGTAACCGTCCACAAATCCTCCTCGTAGTTAACCAAACCATCGTTAATGACATTTTCAAGATCTTGGGTGATTTTTGTGCGAGATGTATAGTCAGCTGTACGGTCGTAGCCTTCGTGTTTTTGCGGACGTGAAACCTGTGATACAATCAACAGTTTATTGATGTCGCGGTCGGCGAATTCATAATCAGATTCGTCGTCAGAGAAGTTCTCTGTGAAATTATTGACGCGGCCACTAGTGGGGATAGCGTCGAGCTCTTCATCGAATTGGAAATCTAGTTCTTCTTTTTCTACTGCTGGCTTATTGGCTATTGGTAGTGCGGCCGCGGCTGCTGCTCCTGATTGTGAGAAGGGCGTCGTTGTTTGTTTAGTATGGTCTTTAGTAATTGCATTTTTTGAGCGTCTCTTTACCTCTTTCCATAAGCTCGGCACACCGTCTTCGGTGTCATCAGCGTTGGTCGTCGTTGCGCTATCTTCTCTATCCTTTTGGTCTTTCTTTCCTTTCGCTCCTTCCTTGTTCGCTTTGGGAGTAGATGCGGCTGGTAGTTTACTGTTGTTGTTGCTGTTGTTTTTAGTTGGTGATGGACTAGCAGAGTTCGGTTTTATGGCGGCAGTCGGGTCATTTTGTGTCTTAACGCATTCGGCGAGTCCTTTGAGATGATCGACAAGAGTGCTTTCATTCACTCGGCGTTCGACTTTTTGTGTTAGTGCACTTATTGCATTGGCTGAAGGGGGGCTACGTGAGGCAGGAACTTGATTTGTGTTACCTTCTGTTTCTGATGGCGGTAGCGATCTTTGAGAGTTTCTAGGCACTGGCGGTGGTGGGATATTGGCCAAGGGTTTGGTGGCCATTTCTGAAGTTAAAATAGGAGCAGCATAAGCATTCAATTGATCAACACCTGATACATCGCTTGCTGTTGGGGTAGCAGCTGTGGTCGAAGCATCTTCACTTTTAACAGAATCAGTCGGCAGTTGGGTAGCTGCGTTCGCCGCCACTGTAACGGCTGTATCATCCTTATTTGTAGTCTCTTCGCCAACAGCATTTTCAAGCAAATCATGGATTGGCCACGCTGTTGGGTTAACCTTTGTACGAACTTTATAATTTTCCAACATGTCTAATTTGTCAGATTCTTTGATTGCAGCTATAACCAAAGCAACGTCAGCTGTCAATGCCAGAATTCGATGGAACGAGGCAATCAGAGCAATTGGGATATAACCTTCGTTATCCATTTTGCGACGCAAGAAGAAATCGCCAGTTAGATTTGTTTCGCTAAAGTAGTATTCACTGTGATGAAAAGAAAAAGAAAACGAAAAGAAAATAAGAACAAAATGTTAGTTAAAATAATATTCTTTCGATTGAGCGTGTGAATCGAGACTCAAAATTATAGTTTGTATTTTTTTTGTGAAGATGTGTATGTTTGCCCATAAAATGATCCAAAATCCAAATTTATGTAACTGTAAGTGTAATGAATTTGTGTTAAATAATAAAACAATAAAATACAACAAAAAGTGGTCAATGTGAAGCTTTAAAAAAAAAAAAAAAAAGTTTCTCAACCGAGTTTTTTGCGAAAAGTAGATGTTTTTTTTATAATGCAGAAAGAAACATGGAAACATTGAATTTTGGACAAGTGGTAGAAATTATTTATACAAGATGCGCCAACTGGATGCATCCTAACACAACATTGAATGAGTTTGCCCCGATTTTAAAAGGAAACAATGGAAACAAAAACCACGAAACGAACCGTAGCGCTTTACATAAATACTTAATAGTTCTTTAAAACTTGAGAGACCATCAGTGCCAAAAAGGGCTGAAATACGTCTTTTTTCAACAAGACGTTTAAACTGCCACACCGAAGCCGTTCTTGTAGAACAAGTTCTCAGGGCAGTCCTAGGTATGTGCATTACAAACCACTTGTTGTGGAGGGATCACATATTTGACATCGCCAAAAATGCTGCTAAGTGTTTAGGTTTTCTCCGACGATGCAAGAAGTTTTTGCCCCTTATGATCTGGCTATAATTTGGCCAGGTGCTCCTGTAACTCACTTGATTCTCTTGGACAGAATTCAAAAAAGAGCTCTAAAAATGATAGGTAGCCATTGTCTAACTGAAACTTTTGCATCTCTCGAGCACTGTCGTAAGGTTTCATGTCTCTCATTATTTTACCGCTACTTCCATAAGCAATGCTCTAATGAAATAGCCAGTTGCATTCCTCCCCTCAAACAATTCAACCGTAATACACGTTCTTTTAGGAATGCCCATCAGTTTACCCTTGAGCCCAATTTCGGTCGAACTGTAAAGCACAGAGATTCTTTTTTTTAGTCGCACTACACGAATGTGTACTCTGTATTTCCCACTCTTTACAATGTGCTACATTCAAAACCAATGTGCATCGGTATTTCCTTTCAAATCCTATTATCGTTTCTTTATTACTCGCACTGTGTATAATCATTATAAGGGTATTCATATCCCCTTGAGTGCGAATACATTATAAAAAAAAAAAAATTTGGAATAGTATCCTCCATCATCATCCTCCGGGTACTAGCATTTTTCCACTCTTATTATTAACTCTGGGGTACTCAAGTCTACATATTACATTTTATTATTTATCACTGGCTTGGAGTTTCAAAAAATTCCATATTTGTGTTTGGGTTCAAGTGGTGTCAAAAAAATTGTAGGTCTGTTTTAGAAGTCAAATTTGAGCTGTTACGGCAAGTATTATTGATCTGAAGAATTGAAACCACGTGCGTCGCTTGTAGCCAATTTCTCATCAATCCTTGGAATTAGAGATTCTATTAACCACATTAAATCATATTTGCATAAAGACTAAATTCAAGTGGTTGGATCACCAGCTACGCATCCAAATGATCTAGATTTTCATCCAAAATCATCTTTAGTGATTTTTAGGCTTATTTTCAACTGGAAGGCTACTAATCAAAATTGTCGTATTTGGGGCTCAGTTTTTCCAAGAGAAATTATTGTTGGAAAACCCTTTCAATAAGAATGTGATTGGACCTTACTACTATTAATGAATGAATTGTGCTTATGTCTGGAAATAGAAAACATTTCTGATGATGTTTATTTGCAACCAGAAAAGTTTCGAAACCGTATTATTTCTCCAAGAGGTGATCACAACTGCTTACCAAGATATTGTGGTTAAACACTTTGAGTTTTTTTTTTCTTTAGGCCACGTGAAAAATAGGGTATATTACAATGCTTCTAGAATCGACTCAGCATGATGAAGATGAAATGTACATGTACAAAATATACATCTATTGATTTCTGATGTATGACGACGAAAGCCAACAATCCCGTCCTCTCGACTTAGACGAAGTAAAGATTGCCATATCAAAGCTAAAGTCTAATAAAGCCGCTGGAGCGGATGGCTTGAATGCCTAGCTCTTTAAAGCAGCTGAAGATAAGTTGGTTAAGAGCATGAACCAACTTATCTGTAAGATATGGTCGGAAGAAAGCATGCCCGATGAATGGAATCTCAGTATTGTTTGCCTGATCCTACAAAAAGGAGACCATCTAAACTGCACCAACTATAGAGGAATCATTATACTTAACATCGCCTACAAAATCTTCTCTACCGTAATATGTGAACGGCTAAAGCTCATCCTCAACAATCTTATAGGTCCTTATCAGTGTTGTTTTAGACCAGGAAAGTCCACATTCGATCAAATATTCACATTACGGCAGATCTTGGAAAAACCCTAGACACCACCTTTTCATCGATTTTAAGGCCGCATATGACAGCATCTACAGGGACGAGCTGTATAGAGCCATTTTTAGATTTGGCATCCCTGCCAAACTCGTCCGCTTGTGCAGGATGACCATGGAGAATTCACGCTGCTCCATAAAGGTTGGAAACAACTTAACAACCTTTCGATGTCAAAAAAGGTTTTAGACAAGGTGATGCGATGAAAGACACACGTCAAAAGTCTGTTCAATTACTAGCATATGCAGAAGAACTCAGCGTGATGTAATTTGTAATTGTAATTTATTTATTAGTTTAAAAAAAAATGTCAATGGGGCTTTTGTGAGTATTGAGGCAGAGGCGGTAAAAATGGGTTTAACTGTTAATGAGGGCAGAACAAAGTACATGCTGTCTTCAAGAAATCACTTACAACACCGACATCTTGGTCAAAACATCACCATAGACTTACTTAACTATGAGGTAGTCAAGGACTTCGTGTACCTAGGCTACGCTGTGCAGCTTTACGGGCTGTACAGCGACATAGACTTAGCCAAGGGTAAAAGCCTAATGACTAAGATGGCTGGGTCACGTAGATTTAAACCAATGCGCCGGCCTGAAAAGTCTTCGAATCCACACTCATAAGACAGCGCAGTAGAGGAAGACCGCGAATCAGGTGGCGCAGTGGAAAGTGACCTTACCCAACTTGGAGCGCGAAACTGGAGACATCTAGCTAGGGACCGAGCCAGATGGAGAAGTTTGTTCGATAAAAGATAAAATTAGTTGCAAGCCACAATCTCAAATTTTTGAAAAGATATTTGAGTCGAAAATCATTTTTTACCAACTTTTCATAATGTTTTTATTAGGTTTTTATTTTGTATAAAAAAAACTGTCAATTCGATTTATCTCAAAAATTTACCAGATGTTAAAAACGTTAATCTTCTTTGCACAAAATTATTAGCGTTATTGGTTCGTGAGATATTTTGGGTAAACCATAATTTTCACCGCAATTTTTTTGAGACTCCTTTTTTTATTATTATCTGTTTAACAAAATTTACTTGAAGTCGATATTTCTATTGGTAGTACCCGTGGCATGATAGTTAGTGCGTTGGACTGTCATGCGAGAGGTCTTGTGTTCGATCGCTGCCTATGACACCAAAAGTTTTTTTCACGGGTACTGCCTCTTGCAAGGAATTGACAAATTCTCCAAGAGTGATTCTTGTTATGAAAAGTGCTTTCTCAAATTAGCCATTCGTATTCGGCTTAAAACTGTAGATCCCTTCCATCCCTGACAACAGTACTCGCACACAGAAATGGTTGAGAGTTGTCAGTCACTAGGCCCTAGTTCTCAAACGGACTGTTGCGTCACCCAATTTATTTTTATTTTTTATTTCTATTGGTTCTTGAGCTTTGGACGACGACGAAACAAACGAACGTACGTACACACGCACACACAGACATCTGTCTAAAAATCTTTTATTTCGACTCTAGGGACCTTGAAACGTCGATAAATGGGGACTAACCGCGGACCGTTTTCGGCGGGGCATGTCGCTTCTTATCGGCTGCTTTGGCTGATTCACAAACATTTTTAACCCATCTGTTTACAGTTTTGCATGAAGACACGGGTTTTTTTATGAGGAACTTTGAACTGACGCCCAAACACATGATTCACTTTTACAAAAGATTTTTCGCTAAAATATACTTCTACGCAAAACGCTCGTTCTTTATCTCTATAACGATCCATGACAAATGAACTTCCGCTAGAACGCGCATTCGACACTGTAACAGTGTTACCTCCGGAGTAGGACAAAAAAGTAATATGGGCATCTTTGTGTGGTCACACTTGTACTAATGTTTTCGAATTAAAGTGTTTAACGATATTAGAAAATTATTCATAATTTGCTACTAGCAGGAATGGAAGTTGAAGTGATGATGAAAACTGGAATGGCTCTTGGATGAAAGTGAGTCTTTTTTTTAGCCAAATCTTGTTATAAAAGCCAATAGGATGAAAACTTATTATTTGAAAGAGTTAAGAAAAAAAAGCCTAATCCATTTTCTGGGAGGATCTTTGACAGAATACTCTTGGCTAATTTAAAAGTGTAAGTGTATCATGTAAGTAAAAAAAAAACCCGCTGTTATAAAAATATCAAATAAAAAAAAATATTGAAAACAAAAATGAATTATGCAAGTCCTAAAAAGCTTATGACGCACACATTAGAAAAACCAACAAAAACCAATCCTAGATTTAAACAATTTAAAAAAAAACTTACACTTGTTTGCGAATTGCCTTCTTGACCGTCTCCGCGTCCATTTCAATATAAGCTGCTGCTGGTACAGCACTATAATAATGAGTTCCCATTAAAACGAACGGATGCTCTGTGTCGACAGCTAAGTAATTAACATATTCTCCATTTGCAATCAAATGACGTGGCAGTCGATTACCTGTTCTACCGGGGCCTTGTCTGTTATAGCCCCCGCGAGGACGACCTCTATAGCTGGTTGCCCTAAAGCGGCGTGGTCGAGATGATCGATCGTAGGTACTTTCGCTATCACCACGCTGTTCACCTTCGCTAACACGTGGTGGTGGTCGGCGACTGCGAATTGGCTTGTTGCGTGTTGATTTGGCAACATCGATTTGCAGCGGACGCCATTTGTGTTTGGGGATCTTCTTGTTGACCCCATTCGGTGGTGCGTTAGCATTCGATGCAGTTCCAGCACCAGCAGCAACACTGCCGCTGCCCGAGCTAGATGATGCTTGCTGTTGAGTGCTATTTACATTACTTTGTGGTTGTTTCACGGCAGCAGTGCCAGCATTTGGTGATGTGGTCAGAGAAGCTGCCGCAACTGCCGGAACTCCTGAAGCCGCAGGTGGTGCAGCTGCTGCAACTTTGCTGCTAGAACTGGGTGTGATCTTTTCATGTGCTTCGGTTTTGGCTTCATTTTGTGGTCCTGCTGAAGTTTGCCCAGGAGCAGCAATTTGTTCGTTTTGTTTGGATCCAAATGAATCATGAGAACGGTTTTTCGGTCCACTACGCCTTGGTTCACCTCCCAAATTAGGCTTGCCTCCAAGCAATAGTGGCCAATCACCAACGTTTGTAAAGTCACTAGCCTAAAAAAATTACATTTAAAAATTGATCTAAAATTGAATGATGTTGAAATTTTGTACCTTATGATTGATCCTTTTTTTATCTTTTACAACAACATGTGGAACGGTTTCGGGAGCCTTTGGTACAGGTGCTGCTTTTATTTTTAATAATTAAAGAAGAAAGTTAAAATAAAAGATTTTCAAATGATAGAAATACTTTACCTATAGCAACAGGCTTTTTCTGTGCAGCTGGTTGTGGTTTTGGCTGCAATACTCGCTTGTCAAGAGGCGAAGATGCCGTTTTTGGACTGGATGATGGCTGTTTGGATATCTAAAAGAATAAAGCATAAATATTTATATGTACGTTAAAAGGAAAACAAAAAGTAAATAATTATTCCTTAGAAAATAATGTTGACCGAGATTAAAATACCATGCAAACTGTGCGAGGCATTCTCAGAAACGAATATTATATCAAGTGTTTTCAAGTAGGTTAGAAATTATCGCATATTGTAGTGTCGATATGCAATCACCGCATCTGAAGAGCGTGGCAATTTGTATTTATTTGTTTTATTTTTTTAAGCAATTAGGGAAAATTATCAATTTCGATAATGAGATGGTTTTTTATTTTAATGAGTACGTATGTATAATGGTGATTAAAATAAACACCGTCATAGCTAAAAACTAAATAGGACTGCTATAAAAATTTATATTGCAAAACATGTCAATGCATATATTTTAGGAAAAAGGCATATAAAATTACTTTAACCGTCAGTAAGTGATTCTAATGAAAACTACTCTCGTGAATAAATGTAACTCGATACTTTCCCTTTCCAAGAACTTTTTTTAAATATACCAATCTAAGTTTGTTTTCGCTTAGACACACGATTTGATAATGAAAGTGGATAACGTGTCATATTAAATTTGTATTGATTTATTACAACAGGGTGATGCATAATTTAAAATTAAGATATATTTAAATAATGTCTTTTCCAAAGGGAATTTGCAGGAACATCATGGTGGAGATTAGCCTCTATGGCCAAGTTACAATTTTAAAATTTAGATATATCTTAGCAAAAAGAAACGAAGCATCACATGAATATTGAACCATCGAGATCTCTAATTAAGGTTTTAAGCCTATAGCCTCGTCAATACCCGGAAATTCAAACTTTTTTTATGCAAATTAATGGGTGCAAATGGAAGTTAGCAGCCGATACACGATGACTCAGCAAGTACAAACTCTTTATTCGCCTTGAACAGACTTCGCTTGGTTAGATAAAAACAGCATCATAAATGAATTTCAAGCTGCTGTGGACCAAGTGTATAGGTATAATCTTTCATGCATAATTCAACTTCAACTCTGCCAAAAGAATAAACTCCTCACTTTCTTCATCGATCTTAAGGCTGCTTTTGATAACATCGAAAGGAATGTCGATCGACTCTAGGAATATCTTTAAAGATACTGGCTACTATAAAGTCTCTTTACTACTGCAGCTGTTTGGGATGGTTCACTAAGAAAGTTGTTTGTCAAGGATTTTATCACAGCACCTCTTATTTTCGTTCTGTTTTTAAATGATCTTCATACGGAACTTCCAATCGGTATTGTTTTAGACGATCTTTAGTCGATATGCGGACGATATTGTACTGTTGTTAGATAATCCTTCCAATTAGCAACAGCTAATTTAGGGTTTTAAGACTTACTGCATTCAATTTAATCTTAAAATAAATCTTGATAAGTCGGAAATAGTAAAAAGAGTAGCGTGCGAAAACTGGTTTTACAATAATTCTGAAATAAAGGTGTCTAATCAATACAAATATCTTGGCGTAGTTTTCAATTACAACATGTCTTGGGATGAGCATCTAACAAACAGATTGGGAGCATCTAAAAATTCCATGAATGCAACGTGGTCGAGACAGCTGCGAGACAATTTCGTCGAACACTCAACACAAAGTTCAAAATATACAATGCCACCTCAAAGGCTATCATGTTGTACTGTGCTCAAGTTTGGGGATACTGCGAATACAACCAAGTCGAAAAGTTGCAGCGTTTCTTCTAACTATGCACATTAAAACAGATTTACCCAAGGGTTTTCTAACGTCCCTGCAGCTACATTTTTCTTTCATAAAACGAAATCTAAATTTTCCTAACTCAACATTTTATCGAAAGCCATTATAAAGAAGAAAATCTTCTGGGCTAAGGAATGGTTGGATCTTTTTCATTAACGCTCGTTCGATTTTTCTTTTATCATGAGTCTACTTGAATGGTCCAGCTTACATAACATTCTCTTACTGGAAATAAAAGAAAAACACAGGATGGAATTTATAGTTAGGGCGACTCAGTCTCAGTTTTACGATGAATATTGCAACTTGATGGACTCTGGCATACCGAACTACTTAGATGACTGCAATTCACGTGATATGATTTAAATAATATTAAAAGCTCGATACGGGCTCCTTAATATAAATGGAAGAGCCTTTCAAGGAGATACAGATGGAATATGTAAATTATGTAATATTGATGAATCAGAAAATACCATGCTTTCTCATTCCCAACGTTCTTGATGGCAATGCTACTCAAACTTATATTACTTCTTAAAAGCGTCAATTAAATATCGGAATCATATTATAAATGAATTTTCATAACATACATATGTATGTAAACTTAATCTATTTACTAAGCTTATATGTTTTTAAATTTCCATTTTAACCTGACAGGCAACTTAAAGTTATTGTAAAAACTAATTTCAAACCAGCAGTACTCATTTTTTGTAAAATCTTTTTGAAAATAAAATTATATATCTATCTATCTATCTATTTCTGGTTGCCCAATTTTGCTTCAAATAGTAATACAAACCATGTTTAAACACGACGTTTTGAGGGACTTCAGTCTTGATTTTCGCAATTCATTAAGGTGTATCTTCGGGTCAAATGTATTTAAAGAAAACGGTGTAACAATATGTTTCAGTGGGAATAGTAGTTTCAAAATGTTGAAACAGATTTGCTTTATAGAAAACTGCGCCGAAAACTCAGCAGAATTTGTGTTCTGGCAAGATGCACACATATCTAGACCGAATTTGACTCCATTGAAGATGTCGACTTCAAGCCCTCAGACAGCAATGAATAATTTTCTTGTTGCTCACGGTGACATTAACAAATGAAATGACAAACAATTTAGTCAATTGGTCACTAAGTCATTCGAATTAAACCGTACGCCATTAGAACAAATTAATATCGGGTTGGCTATGCATGCCGTGGCTCTGGATACTTATTGGGTTCTGTGAAACGTATGACACATTATTTCTACTAATCCAATCCTGCAGATAGATCGGGAGCTCGGATGGGTTATTTAATGAATTGCTAAACGGTCAGCTCACTGAAGAAGTGGAAGTTGAATCACATCAAGACGAAGCACATGCGCTATCGAAAGCAAGCATAGAAGAGGTCGGAAAGATGTTAAAAAGCTACATGGCGGGCCAGCTTTACATCAAGCAGTGGATTAAATTAAAGTGCACTTAAGGCAACATAAAGAAATGCCAGAAGACTGGCGAAAAGTTTGTATATGTCCCATGCACAAGAAAAGAGATGTCACAACGTGCAGCAACTACAGAGTTATCCTCTATCCTTCAAGATAGATACGATAAAACTATCAACGAAATCAGTGTAATTTCATCTCAGGCCAATCAACAACCGATACGAATTGTATCCTCTGTCAGACGATGGAAAAATGTCTAGAATTTTATATTCCAACTTACTGATTGTTTATAGAAGTTTGGGCCGCTTACAATAGCATAGCCAAGGTAGAACTACATATATATATATAAAGACCTATATAATAGCCGAATTGCTATCCAGATCAATCAACATTTACAATTTACTCCGAAAAAGGGATGGTTTGGCATGCTTGGTCTTCAACCTGGGGTTGGTGAAATTAATCCGTGACTCTTCCACGTCAACAAGAGGTATCATCTCTTTTATGTATTCCAAAGAAATAAGTTTCATTCTTCAAAAGTGTTTTTCTTAGATCCCTCGCAATCTTATCTAGTGGATCAACAATTTTTAAGTACGGGCGGTTTGAACTGTTCGTATGTCCTTAGTCAGCAGTATTCCTCCGCGGAATTAAATGAGTCGTTTAAAGTGTTAAATATGAGTTATGTGTAGCCAAAACAGTACGTTTCCTAAAAAAGAGTTTTGGTCGAAATAAAGCACTCAAGACGACGCCTTCTGCACATAAGTTCATGATATTTCCATTCTCGTGGAAAATCTCTAATGGTGCTCGTTGCACCATTGGTATTGATCACATTGTGTAAAGAGTGTTATGTACAAAGATTTCGGATTGTGGACATACAAAATAAATTGACATACAAAATTCTGACGAGGTGGATTTCATATCGGAAGTTACGTTAACAAACAAAATTACCGCCTTTGGGGTCCGGAAAACCCGGGTTGATTTTACATTGCTAATGAGGTAGAGAACATATTCCACAAAGAATTGTTTTTGAAATTGATTTGGTAAAATCATGTTACGAGAACAATTCCACAAGAATTTGCTTGAGAAATTGATTTGGTAAGATTATCCAAACGTCCTCAAGATAAAGGAAAACATCGATCAAGAAGTCGTTTGCTTTCGGAAATGAAATAAAAAGTGAAGTAAAATGGAGTTAAGATATGTTTAGTTCAGCTTATCTTTTCATGAAATGTTCAGACGACATAAGAGAGTTGAAGGTGAGGCAAGCTATAGTATCTGATTCGCCAGCTGCTAAAAAATTTCCTTCAACTAAGACAGATTTGTATGGAAAGTTGATGGTAAGGAAAAATAAAACTTACAATGAAGTCAAGTCTACTTTTGTTGTGTTCTTTTTTATACTACTGCAGATCGTGAGGATCGAGTGGGTCAAGACATAACAAACATGAATACGACAACTGAGAGGAAACACCATAGGAGTGTTGAACATCAATCTTCTATGGAAGAAAAACAAACCATCAGGAAAAAGGCAACGATAATTGTTATTGCCTGCTTTATTATTGTTTCCTTTTGTTTACACTTTCCTCTCACCTTTCAAAACAAAAAATTGTACTGTAATGAGTCTACCAATTGGCAGATTGAGACGACTTAAGGGGGCTTGAAGGTGGTAAAGGCAAGTTTCTAGTAGTAGTAGTAGTAGTAGTAAGTGTGATTTTTATTTACATTTATAAGAAGTAATTACATAGTTTGGTAGTTATCACAAAAGAGCATTGGCATGTGCCTTCAGCCGGTTTCTAGTATATGATTGGAAAGTTACCAAAAACTTGCCTTCGAATTAAGGCAATTTCATTGGAAAGCTGACTGGAAATTAATCAAGAAAAATCTTCCTAACCATCAGGTCAAGTCCGCTTATGTCAAATGACATCAAGGAGTGTTTTGGTAAAAAATAATATTTTTGGTTGTTTATGCACGATCAACTGAAGGTAGAAGTTAGTGAAGTAAAGTTCCGAGTTTGAAACGTATGACACTCGAAAAACGAACTAGTCAAAATGTTGTAGTTTTCTATTTTCCGGACGGTAATTCATTTTCCTGAGGTGCTGATACTTTTATGTTCAAAAGTGAAACTAATCGTTCCACTGATTTGTGTTCCAATTTCACAAAATTCCAAAGACAGATTTCTGTCAGTAAACATTTTTCGGTGGATTTCAATCAGAAGTTTTTTCAATGACAGTCATTTTTAGTGATAGCTATAAACGAACAAAAAAAATCCAATGTTTGTTTTCAATAATGAAAACCAATGATAGCTATAACTGGTGCATAACATCCAACCGTGTAAACTGACAATTTTCAATTGGAAGACAAATTATCGGCAATTGTCAGCCAAACTTCTACCAAAAAATCGTCTGATATTTGGATAAAATGAAGAATCCGTAAAAACGGACAATTTCCACTTGATAGAAAATTGGCAATTGTCACCTACATAAATGGATGCTATTCGAAGCCTTTTGATAGTTCGGCCAACATTGGAAAATCTTCCAAACGCGTATACGTAATTTACACTTACTATATACACAAAATTTAGTTAATAAAATACATTAATTTAAGTTAAATTGGTAATGTACCACAACTTGTGCGCCACCCTATAAATTATAATAATATATTTCTTTGTAAACGCATACACTCAGGTGAGAAATATTCCATTTAATTAACTTTAAGTACGAGTATATTTCTCGTAGCGAATTGTTTTTAAACCTTTTCTATTCTATTTTTATAATTCTATTTGTTTTACTTATTTACACAAAAATCATAAGACGTGTCTAATATGAATGTTTTTTATTTGTTTTATTTTTATTTGCACTATTATCTTTTTTTTAAAGCCGATGTTTGTACATATTAGTTTTCAACTCCTAGTGACAATTTATTTATAACTTTGTGTTGTTTTTCAACGAGTTTATCTTTCATTTGCTTTTTCAACTTTTGAAGCTTCTAAATTGAAGTATCTCATTAATGTATCTTCTTATATCCAGATTTTAAAATTAAATTATTTGTTTTGAAATAACACTTTCACTCGAGTTTAAATCAGCCCAAAAAGCATTTTATTTGAAAAACTTGCTGGTTAACGCATGAATGTCTCAACTTGACCTGCCTTTTCTCGTTTTTAAAAATAATGAGAGGCATACATACCTAAATATTTGCGTATTCAAACTATAATCAATTTAATCAAACACACCAAAAGCTGACTTTAGAATTATTTTACAAAAAAAAAAGAACAAATAAATGATTAAGCTATAAAACAGGAAAGACTAACTTTTAGTTTCATTTCAATTGATTTTTGTGAAACTTGTTGTGATAACAATAACAAGTAGGTAGATATGTTAGGTAGGTTCTATCTTGATGTGAATAATCTCCACTTAATAACTCCACGTTCTGATTAATTTTCAAGCGCGCACTGACGTGGATTGAAGATCAAAACCATTCACACGTTGTTTCTATTTTTTCTTCTTTTTAATTCTTCAATTAAATGACACGGCGATACTTATTCTCTCGTCAAGTCACCAAGTCACTAGAATGTGATTGAAATTTTATTAAAATGTAGGTTCAAATTAAAAAAAACTGTTCTTTAGCGCACCTCTTGCACTTCTATCATTTAAGTATAGGCAAAGCATTAGATCTTTGCCAGTTTGAATTACATACATAGGTTAGACTTTTAGAGAGGTATACGATATACGACTAATGTCATAATTCAAATGAAAATATATAAATTGATATCCCCATGGCCATATTCCCATCCCCATTGGCTGAAAATAATAATGTTCTCTCTATTTTGTTTTATATACATCACGGTGTGATTTTGCCATTTAAACTCGTTGCTCGTTGAGGTCGATATCGCATCGATAAGTGGAACGCTGAACGCTCTAAGAATTGAGAGATGTGTGTACTTTTGTACATACACTACGGTTCCTATAAATAAGAACATTTCGTTTTCTAAGATACGTTGTCTATTATTTGCAACGTTAACTTATCAGTGGATGTTTCCTAATGGTTGCTTATGATCGTATGATCTTTTTTTAGATTAAGTTGTTTCGAATGCCAAGATCAGTGTTGCTTCAGACCAGGAAAGTTCACTATACCCACCATCTAATCGATTTCAAACCGCGTATATTTAAAGTTTTGAGAATCAAAATGAGAGGGAAAAACAGAGTTGGGTAAATCTTTCCACATTCTCGATGTGCGGTTAACAAAAAGAATCTTTATACTTCGCAGTACGTCTAAAATTGAACTCAAGGGTAATTGATGAGCATTTCTGCTAGTATTGTGGCTTAATTGTTTGAGAGGAGTTGATGTAACTGGCTAATTCGTCAGACAATATCGAGTGATGTATATGTTCGGTGTTTAATTGATGCACGATCGGCGTTCAATATATTCTCGGTATCGGGGTGAAGCTGTGGTTATATATATAAATTGACTTATTTATCAAGTAATACTATTATTTTAGTGCATTCATGTAAAATTTCATATAAATGTGATTATTATTTACCGTTAAATCTCTATTTAAACAGAATCATAATGGCTACTGAGACGATGATGGTGAAAATTGAGCATCGTGCTGTAATTTAATTTCTCTCTAAGCAAGAAAAAAGTCAAAAAACTATTCATGAAGAAATGGTGGCAGTTTACCAGGGTTCCGCACCTTCATTTTCAACTGTGCAAAAGTGATCAAGTGAGTTCAAGAGAGGCAGAGAGAGCATTGAAGACGACCTCCGCTCCGGCGCCCCGGCGCCCCGGCTAGTGCTTGTACGGGAGAAAGCATCAAATAAGTCGAAAAACTTGTTTTCGAGGATGACCGAATAAAGGTGAAATTGATGGCAGAGATCACCAAGCTTTCGACTGGTACCATTCACACCATCCTTCATGACCATCTTAACCTTTCAAAGGTCAGTGCAAGGTGGGTGCCACGAATGCTCACAGCGCCTCAGAAAAAAAGTGAGAATCGCATGCTGTAGAGAGCTTTTGCAGATGTGTAGTGAGAACGCGGACGGTGTTATGCATCGGATTGTTACTGGGGACGAAACATGGGTTCACCACTATGACCCTGAAAGCAAACAAGAGTCCATGCAGTGGCATACAAAAGGAACAGACCCCCCAAAGAAGTTCAAAGTCACTCCGTCTGCCGGGAAGCTCATGGCCACAGTTTTTTGGGACTCAAAGGGAATCTTACTCATTGAGTACAAAAAAAAGGTGAAACCATCAACGCCAAATCCTACGCTTCCACTTTGCATAATTTGCGGGAGGAAATTAAAACGAAAAGACGGGTAAACTCGCAGCGGGTGTGTTGCTTCTTCATGATAACGCTCCTGTTCACACGGCGCGAGTTTCCAAGGCTGCTGTGCGAGATTGTGGTTTTGAAGAAATTCGACATCCACCCTATAGTCCAGACCTTGCCCCTAGTGATTACTTCCTGTTTCCGGATTTGAAAAAATGTCTTCGTGGAAAAAGATTTTCGGATGATGAAGAACTCAAGTCGGCAATAAATGGGTATTTTGCAGGGAAAGAGGAAACTTATTTTTTTGAGAGTTTAAAAAAGCTTATCTCAAGATGTAACAAATGGATTGATGTTAGGGGAGATTATATTGAAAAATAAAAACAATTGAAATTGAATTCGCATTTTCCTTCATATCGATAACGAGAATATATTGAACGCCCCTCGTAAGTGTTTTGGTTATAGTCCTATCGCCTATTATTTTTAAACCTCTATTTTGGATTCTATCCAAAAATCTTACATTTGTTTTAGGGAAATCTACCCAAATATGAAAATAATATTCAATTTTTGCACGAATAAAGGCCAGGTCAGTAGGGTTTACAAATTTTTTGCACCGCGCACCAGAGAAATTTTTACCATTTAGCAGAATATTTCGCAATGGCGAATATGTTATCATTCCAAAAGAGGTGATCTGTGATACACATAGCGACGACTGAATGTTGATTAGTTTCCTTGATGCAACTTGTCACTCATGGGTTACGCTTTAACGACAGGAGAAACCATTGAGTTTCTGCAGCATTAAATTCTATACACAATTAATAATTTCCCATTGGACAATACTGTCCAGATCGGAATTTTATGAGCATCCTTTTATTGTATAAATTTCAGACTAAAAAATCATCCAATACAACAATTAAGAAAGGTAGTTTCTTCTCCAACAACCCCGTGTTTAGGAACACCTCTTCAGTAGGGCGGATACTATCCGTGCCAGCAGATTTGTGTACATAAAGTTTTTCAGTGCTCTTGCAACCGCACGAGTGCGAAAGAAGATTCGTCCCATAAAATCATTTACGCATTCAAGTATAGGAGGACTCATGACACTCTCTAGTAGTAGTAGTAGTCTAATTAAGAGCAAATGCTAAAATTTGGTTCGTTGAATATAATCGTTACAGATCTTTCTAGCTTGTTTGAACTTATTTTGGGTTTCCTGAGTGGGCCATCGCTTTATAAAAAAGGAAAGCTACATCTTTTATACGAATAACCTCTTTACAGCTCAAATGAAACCACGAGTTTTGTGAGTTTTTCATTCCACGATTAAATTTGTAACCATATGAATATAGTTTCGGCATCCCTGTCAAACTTGGTGGTTTATGCGGAATAACGACGACGCTGCTCCATCAAGATCGGAAAACATCATACCAATGCTCTCATGAAATGGACGATGCGAGACATAATTGTCGTCACTTGGACCTTGTCAAAGCAAGATTTGAACGTCTTGTAATGCTTCGGATGATTCTTGGTCCCGTCTGCATAGATAGAGATTAGAGGAGAAGATATAACGACGAATACAGCGGCACTGTTCTAGTCAAAATAATAAAGGTACAACGACTTAGGTAGCTGGTTCATGTAGAGCGAATGGACACCAACACTCTAGCTCAGAAGCTCTTCTAATCCAATCTTTAGGAACGTCAAAAAAGATGAAGTTCGCGACTCGCTTGGGCCACGCAAGTAGAAAAGGAACTTGACCAACTTAGAGTGCGAAACTGGAGACAGCTAGCTAGGGACCGAGCTGTTGGTTTAGGCTCGGCTCCATCCAGGATTGTAAGGCTATCTTAAGTAAGTAATTAAAGTGATTGTAAAAGAATTTTTGCAAGTAGATGGAAACACATTAGGAGATATTGAAAACAAAAATATTTAAAACTAATGTACAAAGGAAACAATAAATGACTTTTTTTTAAAATAGTGGATGGTATACTAATATCCTCACGATTAGACATAAGCCTTGCAATGTTCTCAATATTAAAACGAATGATTATATCAGTCATATGTTTGAAAGCTTTGAATAGAACAAAGCTCTGGTATATTTCACCTGTTTTATCACAGGTTTAAATATATCACAGCTTTTAATATCGCAATTGAAAACAATTTGAAAGAAAGCCGAGAAAGTGCAATGCAATTTGATTGCCAGGAGAATAATCTTTTTCTCCACTTTATAAGCAACCAGCAACCATCAACAAGCAACAATTAGAAAATGTTTGTGCTTATTCAGTTGATGCAGAGTGTACCTTTTCGTATATACAAAATAAGACTTTTGATTAATATAGGGTATATTTTCTTAGAAAAGATATGGCTTAACACTTTCGATACCTGTATATATTTATTTTTCGGATAAGCGTGAGCATTTACATTATAATGTTTAAATAAGCTTCGTTTATTTAGCGTATATTTAAATACAAAAATATGCACTTGAAAAAATATTTGCAATAAAGAAATATTTTTCAAATGCAAAAAACCAAAACATTGTCTATGTTATTTGATAAATTTGTTTAACATTATTCTTTTTTTTGCTTTGAAAAGTTCGTTTCTTTTAAGAAAACAAAAATGTACTCCTTGGCCGTGCTTAACTTTCTCTCCCCCTTGTCGCCTCCTTTCACCATCGGTTTGAAAAACGATCGACTTATCTTTATCAAACAAAATATGTTCTATGCAAATATGCTTATTCCTTTGTTCAATAATTGATAATTTAATGTTGTTAAGCAGCTTGCACGCATGGAGATCAGTGAAAAACTAAGTTGTAAACTTAATCATTTTTTGCAATATATACTTTAAAATAATTTGATATTAGAACAAATTTGCGAATGAATTTTAATATAAAACAAATTATAGTGCTCGCTTGTCTAAAAATAGAGAATAAGAAAATTAATCATAAATAAAGTCGAAAGCGATTTTTTTTGTTAAAACAAAAATTAAACTTGGCATTTCTGAATTCTAATTTGAACTAGGGGTTGACTCGACTTATCATCATCAAGTGGGGTCATTACTGAGCTTTTCATCTCAGCAAGGCTTTTCATACCAATTCAATTTAAATTCGTTGCCATGGTGAAATATTGCAATGAGATATTGGAATCGATCGAGGCACCAAATTGTCTTATTCTTGAAACAATGTTTAGTTTATTTTGTTTCGATAATCAGCAGTTTTTCAAATCACATGAATATTTTTTTTTTAATTTAGGAATTTAACAATAAGAAGAAATAATTGTAATCGACGTAGCATCTAACCCTGAGTAGGATGTACAAAGTCCCTTAAAACCTCCTTGTTGCCTTTTTATCTAGACGCATTTAAAAAGGGTGTTATAAAATAAAGGGCAGTCAAATTTTGACACTATAACCATATGACTCATAAATTTAGAATACAATTTTCAGAAAAGTTTTAAGTCTTTTTTAGGTTAACTAATTACTCTCGACATTCGATCTTTTTGAAAGTCAGTAAACATGTAAACATGGCAAGCAGTGAACATTGGAGGAAACCAATCAACTCATTAAAAAATATGAGTCAGTTGAATTATTGTGGAGAAATTGTACATACTGAAATCCGAAAAAGGTACTGAAGACTGCCGTATGAATCAACTTCGAAAATGATTAACGATTCATATGCTTACCGGATGCTTAAAATCTAAGTGTTACCAGTATACGCTCGCGTAATGGTATGGCTTCCCTTAGTTAGGTTTCTCTTTTTAAAAATTATGGGTCCAACGTTTTGTATTAAAAATTCAATTTCACTAACTGACAAACGGCAAAATTTTTGAAACTGTTGAGGATCTTTAATTTGAAGCTCTATTGAAAGAGCAGACCCCGCACCGAAATTGGGTTCGACGATCTACCCACGGTTTGACCCAACATTTTTTTGTATTCTTCTTTCTTAAGAACAGTGCCGATAATTAAAGCAGTTGCAACCCTTAGCTTGTATGAATGCATGGCCAACTGATAATATGCTAGCAGAAGAATTCTATCAAGTGGACACAATTATGAGATTACCCTCAACAAGAAAACTCTCAATATTCTAGCAGAGAGCTCGCAATAGCAAAACTTGGCTCTTTAATGGACAGTTTCCCGAGAGTTAACTAGCAGAAGTACTCTCAAATGGACACGCACCTTAACTATGAACCAAAAAAGTCACGTTAATAAAAATTTTCGGTCGTAATTACACAGGAAATAACAACAACTGGTTTGTCGAAGTGGTGAGAATATTGCTGCCGTTTAGACCTCTTTAACAAACATTCAGTCAATATCTAGGCTTTCTTAAGAACTGGGCATCGCTAAGACCACATTATAGCGTATTTTCGGTAAGAATCTATTTTTACACCCATGCAAGCTGACTCAAGAATTAAAGCCGATGTACCATTTGAAGCGACTATGGTCTTCCGATTGGGTTCTGAAAAGGATGCAACAAAATAATGAATTTTATCGCAAAATCATCTTCAGTGACCAATCTCATTTTTGACTCATTAAGTTGGTCAATTAGCAAAATATTCGCTATTGATCGGGTGACAATCTAAATTTACCTCATGAATCACCACTTCATGCACAAAAAAAACTGTTTAATCAGTCAGCGTTATCGCGCAATGATAACCGATTATTTTTGTCCCGATTGGAAAAAATGGACTTGAACGACATGTGGTTTCAACAGGATGGTGCCACAAGCTACACAGCACACCTTAAAAACGATTTATAGGCGAGTATGTTTGATGAGCGTGTAATCTAAAGAAATGAGCCAGTCTTTTGGCCACCTCGTTCTTTATGCAATTTAACGCCTCTATGTTCGGTGGAGGCTACGTTAAGCCGATTTACGGTACCAAGTCGACTACGACGTTCGAACAGCTCAGAAACAACATTGAACGCGAAATAGCATTCAATAGCATTTCTTTAAACTTAGTTTGCAAAAACTAAGTAAGATTCTCAAATGATTTAAAGGGTATTCAAAAGGCAATTTAGTTTGTAAAATAATCATGCATTTTTTGTCAAGAGATATTTTCACAACCACTAATTGTGGTAGAGAAATTTAAGGGCGAGATTTGAATAAAGTTCAACTTAAGCCTTTAAAAAAGTATTGTTTTGTCGACCAGTGTAATTTGTTACCTTCAAATACAGATAAATAGGTTTCTATGTTGAGCTCTAAGATAGCCTAAAAGTTCTTTGAAGAACTAACCATGAAAACTAAATTCACTATTTTTGGAGACGTGCGGTCGCTAGCTATGTGAACTCATCTTAAAGGAACTTAATTTTGTGTGTAGGAAAGAGTTGAATAATTCCGCCTTTAAACTAAGATTTGAAGAAGTTATTTTTTATTAACTTCTGCTCTGTCGTTCATTAGTAAATAATTTTTTGAAATTAAAACAAAAAGCTGAAATTTTAGTTTATTGTCAACAACACAATTGTGACCTGTTTATTGTTTTTTTTTTTTTTAAACGCAATCAAACCTGAACTTTTGGATTTGGAGCAACGCTTAAACAAAACTAGTTTAAAAGCAATCATTAACAATTTTGTATTCAAATAATTTGAAACTAACGAACATTAAAAAATAAACCAAATTTTTACAAATTTAAAACAATTGTTTGTATTGTTTATAACAATTTGTGACTTCCACTAAAAACTTGGGCAACAAATAAGTTAATTTAACTATATGCACTGCGACCAAAAGATCTATTGTTGAAAGTTGAATATCTGAAGTGCCGTCAGAGAAGAGAGGTTGTTTTCTTCCACTTGGTACTGTCCCAAGTGTTTCCTGCTTGAAGAACAAGTATTCCACATTTCGACAAAAGTGGTTCAGACGTTTCATTAGGGATTTTACAAAATCTCTAAGATCTAATGAATGTTGAGTCAAGGATATTTATGTGCCTATTTATGTTGATAAGGTTATCTATACTAAACCTATGCAGTCCTAGAAATATTTGTGTTTATAAATCCAAAGTAATGTTTTTGTCAGTCTCATTTTTTGGGAGTTCTTTCCTGATTTGACATCTTTTTGGCTTCTTAACATCTTTTATTCTGTACTTAATGACTTGATTTCCTTGTCCACAGTAGGATTCGTGTCCTATAGCTGTAGTTTTTGGTAAGAAGTCTGCCTCTTCTTTTCCCTGGACACTGAAATAGCCAGATGTGACAGTATTTTTCTTGCCAAGTACATTCAATGTGTAATTACAATCCCTCACTATTTTCGAGCAAACAGAAAAAGTGCAACTTGACTATCTTTTGATTATGTGTATTTTGATATTGAATGTGCCTGAAAATACTTATTTCCTGTCTCATTGGTATACAAATATTGGTTAAAGGCCAGAAGATGCTTGCATCAGTCACCTCAGAAAATTCTCCAATCCATTATTGTGTATCGTGTTCGACTGCAATGCAAGACATGAGTAAATAAAATTTAAAACTATCTTTTCCTCATTAAAATCAATTATTTTCCAAACAAACCAAATTTTGTACGTGTAATCAAAGATAAATTACTTCTTTTCACAGAAAGCATACAAAATTATCATTTAAAAGCTCTCTCACTCAAAAAGTTTCAAATATCATCAGTCTCTATAGGGTACGTATTTAATAGAAGCAAACTTAATTGTTTTTTCCGATATCAAATACAAATGTTTATTCCATACAATATTCAGGTTTATTTTTCTTCACGTCTTCGTCTTAATTCTTCATAGACACCAATGTCCACATAAACCAAATCCGAACCAAACCAAATAATATTAAACAAAATTCATTCCCTTCACCACGTCTCTGTCGCTAAGTGTCCGTCGCTCGTGCTGTCAGTTTTTAATAAATGCTGACCTTGACATTTATTTTTAGGTTTTTGTTTTTATCTCTCCCAAAAAGCTCGCAGGTTTATGTGTTGAATTGTTGTTATAGTTCAAAAAAATAGAAAAAGAAAAAGTGTGTTTAATTATTTAAGTTTTATTTTTCTTCTATTATTTTACTTTCGGAAGCAAATGAAAAATAATTGGATATAGATAAAAGTGTTAAACGTGGAATAGAAGATAGTTTTATGTTTTAGATGACAACATACGCAATTATTTTGGTGGGCTTTTCAGAAATTTGTTTGTACTTGAACGAATCATTTTTATTAGTGCGTAGTTTTACTTTTCTTTGATTTTTATTTTGTAGGTAAATTGATGTTATTTTTGTGTCTTTCTGTTGTTTGTTTTGTTTTCGATGTTTTGATCGAGATTTTTCGTTATTTCTCTCTCCTTCCCATTTTCTGATTCTCTTTATTATTCTTCTCTCGATATCAAATTGTATTATGCAACAGGTTATTAATTAATTTTGTGGGCGTGTAAGAAAAAGAATTATAGATATATATTACCTGTACAATGTACATGTGCCCAAAGGGGTAATCAACTTTGATGTTATTTTTAATTACAACTTTTTTGTATTTGAATATATTTTGAAATGATGACAAAATGAATCTATTCGTTGCATCGTTTAGTTTGTTTTATGAAAATATCAATTAGAAATATAAAAATAAAATGCATTAACATAGGCGGAGGTTATTTTTAAAATCTTCTAAATTTAGAACAACTAAAAAGTAGGTAGTTATTCTTGCTTAGATCAATGCAATGTATGACTATGACTTGTAACATTTTGTGTCATTTCATATATCCTCTTTTGAATGGAGAATAGAAGATTTTTTTTAAAATGGCGCCTAACTTTGGACGGCATTGTATCTGGTTCTCTGTTGGTTGTGACGTTGCAGAAATGATATCTTAATAGAATGGTAAAAAAAACTTTTTGGACTTTGGTTTTTTCTATCGAGTCTTAAGTTTTATTAGTTTGTTCATGACAAATAAAATGCTTGAAAATTTTGAGTAGATTCATAAAAATAAAATAAAAAAAATATTGTTGTTGTTTGTTTGTTTTAATATAAGTGAAGTGGATTAAACAAACATCATAAGTCATAAGTTGTTTCGCTGGCTGTTATCTTGAAAAACACGTGTGAAATTATGTATCTTAATACTTCCTAGTTTACCTACTGCTAAGACCTTTCCAAAACAAAACAATGTTTTCTTCTAAACAACCTTTATCGACCTTCATCAAACAAAGATTTGATTATTAAAAGTCTAGATCTGGCCTTCTTTGAAAGTCTAGAACTGGTCTCATTTGAAAGTCGACACGTAATCCGTTGTGCTATCAAATTGATTATTCTCTTCAGCGTAATTATGATCCGGTTACATTTTGATAACACCAGTTACTGCTCTGACGACCAGTTAATCGGATTCTAACGAGCTCAATTTTTGTAACAATATCTACTTCAGATTGAGTACAAATTATAATTGTAGAGCATAATGGAATCGTTCCTATTTTTGTTTACAATTAACACCCACTCAAAGATTTTTGGGGTTGGAGAGAAGGTAGATGTTGATTGGTCCCAAAATACTCTGTTAGATTTTTTTCTCGAACGCGGCCTTGTTGTTCTTTTATCGGATGGTACTATTGACTCATATTTGAAGGGTTGCACATCTTCGATTTTAGGCTCTGATAGTTTGGCCAACTGTCTTTTTCACAATCGACGTTAACATGTTCATTCGTTCTTTCTTCACTATTTCCACATTTTAAGAATTTCCACGTCATCGTGTCGATCTCCACAGCAACAGCAAGACGAAAAAACTCCTCATCCATTATATTTCTCTATGTTATATGACTTAATTTTTATAATTTACGAAATAAAGGGTGTTTATTTTATCTGCCTGAGAAATTTCGAGATGGTTTTTATCGATGACTTTATGGTTGAGAAAGTCGAACTGTGGTGTAAGGTAGGGTTTGGCAATTCATGAAAACCATTAATCTGTTCTCGAAGTTGCACCGCTATCATCTGCCTTTAAGGATGGTTTCTGGTATCTTTTCATATTAAGATCAATACATTTTCCATTCTCAGTGCAGTGTCTTCTTAACAGAAGTACTGGTGGTTTCTGAAGCCGCTAAGCTTCTTTCTTTCCACAGTTAGGAAGACATAGACATTCTTATCGACAGCCAGCAGCAATCAAGGTCATAGATGCCGCTTTCAAAGTAAAAAGTTCTAAGGCAATGCCGTAGAGAGCTTCGTTTACTTTCCGAAGCCAACACGGCTCCAAGGACACTGGTACATTGACTGAAATGAAAAGGCAGACAAATTGGGCAAAAACGGATCGATGCTTAGTCCGAGCCATATGGCATTAATTATCCACAGCCCACTACAGCATAAAACACCAAATTTTCATTAGTCAGCTCCTGAAACTTGCACAATTCCGAGGAAGGTAATACAAATTTTGTGTCGCAACTAGGTAGACCTCACTTGTCCTCATTGATAGGCATCGTAACGGTTATCAACTCATTGAGAACTTACATGAATAGAATCGGTATAAGTTTGTAATATGTAGAGGATTTGAGGACAAGAAAGATACCTTCTTTTTTCTATACCAATGACCAAGCTCAGCCAAAAGAAAATTGTAGGTATTCAAAAATTATTTTTCGATGAACTATGTGACGTCTCTTCCTTGCCACCTCGAAACATATTAAAATGTTCCTACAAATCCAGATTTTTAACCTAATACCTCAACAACTTTGCTTTACTTTACCCAATGCTTCACATCTTCCTTAGGAGCACAATGGATCCAAAGAGATCCAAGTGAAAGGTTTCTCGGCCTTTACGGGAGCATTTGAAGGCGCTAAATGAGGAATCTTATTTCAGGTTCAATGGCTTCATCTATAAGCAAAAAATTACACGTTAGTCGAATGGCAAGCGCTATCGACCTAGTCATTCTGAATAATATTTAGTTTTTAAAATTCAAACAGCTAACTATCGTCAATATTTGGTTCCAACAAGAAGGCGAAGCAATTTATTGCAAAATCCATTTGGTGAGCACTTTATGTCTACAAGTGGTCTTGTTAACTGGGCCTCTCGATTGTGTGGCAAGAAAACAACTCCTGAAGTATTGGAAGCGAAAATTCAAGACATCATTAACACCATACGAACTAAGCAGCGTTTTAACTCCTGTTGGAGCATAGGGAAGCAACAAAATCTTTCCACCTATCCCGATTCATCGCAACTGACCCCAACTGTGGCCACGATTGAATACTTTGAGACCGAGTCCCCTTCAAAACTGATGACCTCCAAGTTGTCTTTGGTCTTCCAACGCGTCTATTACCCTGGAAATTCCATTAGACGGATTGTTTTGCTATATTGTCGTGCGGTTTCCTCAGTGTAGGGCCTATCCAACGCCATTTCCGTTGTATGACGTTCAATTTTTTCTGTCCGGTCCTATTCCACAGCTCAACGTTAGAAATGGTTTGTAGCCACCGGATCTTCAGAATAGAGCGCAGAGCAGACAAGGGATAACGAAAGATATGTTGGCAGAGCATTTCCATGTTTCAGAAGCATATAACAGCACTGATTTGACGTTGGATTCAAAGAGTTTTAACTTGGTGCGTAGCGATATTTTGCTAGAGTTCCACACTAGGAAACTGCTCGACCTCCTCTATGGTCCCCTGCCTTAGAATAACTTGTGTGCTTTGGTCCGTGGTCATTACTTTGGTCTTATTTGTGTTAATTCTTAAGCCAGCCACCTCTCCATTTAATTGCAGTGAATGACACATATGATTTAAGCCTGTCGTGGTGCCATGAGACATACACGTAAACATAATCTATGTGGCTAAGTTTGTCAAACAAACTCCATTGGATACCGTGTCTTTCATTTGTACCCACCGTGGCAGCCATCACATCGTCAATTGCCAGAAAAAACAGAATTGGTGACAAGACATCTCCTTGTCTCACTACTTGACGCACATCGACGGAGTCGGAAAGCTGTCCATTGTGCAACACAAAACATCTTGCGTTGTTGTACGATCCTTTGAAAACAGCAACAATTTTCTCAGGGATTCCTCGCTCAAAAATCAATCTCCAGATGCATTCACTATTGACCTGATCATTAGGTACATCGGTGATTGGTACTCAGATGATTGTTCGAGTATGATTCGCAAGGTGTTGATGTTGTCGACGCACGATCGGCCCCGCTTAGTTCCTTTTGAGGGTAGACTCGATCCTGGACTTAATCCTCTCGAGAGTAATAGTTGACATTAACTTCGAAAAAAAACGGACAGACCTGTGATACCGCGCCAGTTATTACGGTTTTTGAGGTTTCCTTTCTTTGGTAACTTTACAATAACTTAATTTATAATAATTAAAAATTAATTAAAACAATTCTTCTGTGGTATTTTTAATTAAAGCTCACAAGCTTTTAAAAAAACATCCAATATTTTGAAAATAATAATAATTAGTTACAATTTATAATTTTAATTACGAGTGAAGTGAAGTCATGAAAACCAGTCCATTGAAAGTTTTTATAAAAGGTGAAGGTTATTTCTTTTTTGAATGTAAATACACGACTACATCGCACGATCATGAACTTGTACTTCAATTGTAAACATATTTTAATAGCGAAGAAGTTTTGCAATGATTATTTTTATATTTTGAACAAAAAAGTAAAAAAAAGTACCCGAATCGTACTAACTTGCTTTTCGTTCGCTTTAAACGCACACAATGTAAATTACAATTTGTAAATTTCACGGAAAACCCACAGTTCCCCCCGTTTCTTTTCTTAATTATTTTTTAATGTCGAGATATGCCACAGAATAATTATTATATTTTGTAGTCAAGCTCAATTATTGTTTAAATTTCTAAGAAAACTAACCGTTTTATGTGAAAGCTTGATCTATAAGGAGATTTTTCTTTATCGAGGCATTCAATTTGAAAAAAGCTCCAATAGAAAGAAATAAAATATTATTTTGTAAACTAATAAAAAAAAAACTTACCTTCCAAGCGTTGACTTTTGGTGGTGGTGCAGCGACAAATTTCTTGGGTTGATTTTGATCATCGGTTTTTGCCTCATTACCACTGTTATTTTCATTTGCACTTGTTCCACTAGGCGACGAATCTTTGCGATCCTTAACAATTTCCTTTGGTTCTTTTGGTGTACCAGACACAGATCCTTGTTGCTGAGCAGCTTTGTCTCCTCTCGGTTGTTGGGGGCGACGATCACGCGGCCGCCTTGAAAATTTCTTACGTTCATCATCGGGTTTGCCAGAGGGATGAGAAGGCGCACCAGCGCCACCTTTTGATCCCCCAGCTACCGAATTAGCATTATCTTTGTTATTAGAGGATTTGCTATTGTTGTTTCCAGCCCATGGACGATCACGTTGCTTCTCTCGACGACGTATTTTACGATCTTTACGACCATGAGATGTTACCGGAACAAAATCGGCATTATCATCAACTTCCGATGAGTTTTCTGTATTATCAGGATTAGCTGAACGTTTCTCGCCACTAGTCACATTAGATACGGTAGATGATGGTGGCGGCGGTAGTGGAGTTACGGTTTCCACATCAGCAGAGCATTCTTCGCTCCAAGATTTGATAGTTTTCAATTCCGGTTGATTCTCCTTATTATCCGGATCGTGAGCAGCACTTGTAACCGAAGCGCTGGCAGCGGCTCCAGTCGACGGAGCAGTGGGCGAAACTTTTGCTTCTAAATTCTGCAACACATTGGCGTATGATGTTGTCGAAGCAGTTGCTGCTGCTGCTGCTGCTACTACTGACACACCAGGTGCAGCAGTTGTTGGAGATTTTTCCTCTTTAGCAGACATCTCTCAAAATTTAAAGAAAAAAATTTAAAAAATAGGACACAAGCAAAAGAAATTCAAGTTAATCAAACTTTTCTTCGCAAAGCCCAACCAATAATGTAAGTTGTTGTCTTGATTGATTTTCGTGTCGTAAATCAAAAGGACTCAATTGATCTTATTAAAAAATTAATAAATCAAATTATCAAAGAAATAAAGATGACTTTTTGTGTTTTTGTTTTCTAATCCAGACTTTTAGCAGTCAGACTTAAACGAAAAGATGTCTTTCTGATCAGTCAGTGGTTAAAGGTTGTTTTTTGTTTTTTAGTTGTGTTTGCAACTCAGTGCAGTAATGGCATTTTGCGGCAGGCCTTAGCTTAGGTTGCCATTTTTGTTTATCCCTTCACACTCGCACAAATATTTTTGTGTACGTTTGATGAAATCCTAAAAATAAAAAGAAAAGGCAACAAATCTTTAAATTACAAGTCTCAAATTTATTTATTATCATGCTAAAATAATTATTACATTTTAATTCGTCGATTTTGAAAGTGATTAAAAGGAAAACATGAGGGGAGAAGGGTGGAGTAACTAGTAGGTAAGTTAAATAATGTCGTTGAGATTGTGAAGGTAGGTTAGTAACGCTACGAGTATCGAATTTATAATCGATATTAACTAAAACTATAAAACCGCTAATCAAATAGAGATAACTTGTAAACCAACTAATTTGTGATATAATAATGTATGTACGTGTGCTGTCATCATAATATTCTTGTTAAAATATTATATTTATCTTAACCCACAAGTTTTTAACAGTAGAACATGATAAGGTTTGGTTTAGAGAAAAAGCTTAAAATGCAATTTAAGGTTAGAGCAGATTATGTAGAAGTGGCTTCAAGAACAAAGAACTAAAATTAATGTTTAGTTCGTTGTAATACGACTTAGCTTGAAAAAGTTCCCAAATCTCTAAACTATATTTAGCTCCATATGAAGGATTATGATACTATTTGCGTTAAGTGAATTAAATGAGCACGTAGAATAAAGTGTGAAAAGGTATTTATACATCTTCTGCTAAATTCATTCACTTCAAATCTCGTTGAATAGCTGTATCTTAAACAGGTAGGTAATGTACAGACTTTTTAGGAAAAATTTGATTATCGGAACTTTTAACCTCAAGCTTTTGCAAGATTTGTTTCGTCAGGTGCTAGAGTTTTGGTTGTGTTTTACCTAAAGTAAGCTCTATATCTGCTATATCATAAGTATTATACTCGATGGTAGACTTTTTTATAATAAAGTTAAAAAGTGTGCATTTTTCCGAGCTTCGTAGTATTCTTAAAAGTTTAGAAGGTAAAATATATATCTAACACAAAATTGTGACTCTATGATGTATTAGAAGTGACTCTAAGCTTTTTGCATCAGAATATAATGACTACAAATAACTTTACCACTAAAATCACATTCTAAGCCAATGACAAATTTCTAACATTTAATTTGAAGAACTTATAAGTTTCTCACCGCTTAAGACAACCTGGCGGTGGAATTATTAGCCTTCGCATTTTCTCAATCAAAATCAAACATTAATGCTTTATAATTATTTGTTTAGGTTTACCGTAGTTCAGTAAAACAAGTACACATTTTTCGTTGTTTCAGTGGACACAGTGTACAAATGTTAGATCCACAATATGACGAAGCAAACACCTACTGTCAATGATCTCAGGTTCGCACCTTATAAGCCTAAATTCTGTGACAGAGCTAGACAACAATTATGACGCTGATTGAAGAACGGGAAGCAACAAGTGGAGTTGTAAAAGAGAAATTCAAAGATCGGGTCGTCTTAATTAACACCTGTCCGATTATTTTTTCAAGCAATCAATTACGACAACCGTTTTGTATACACACCGAGTGGGAAAAAATCTGAGACTGAGGTTAGGTTAGGTCAGCTATACTCAACCTGCGGCAAGCGGGCCGCTTGCGAAGGTACATCATCTGAAAAGTGGACAGCTTGTGTTTTCAAAAATATATTCTAGATGTCTCTTCTTTCAACGCCATGAAAAGTTTTCATAACTAAATAAAAAACAGATGTCGCTAAGTATTCCTTAATTTTCTTGCCATTGGAAACTGAATTGGAATCATTTAATTCAAATTTTGAATGGAAAATTCATAAACACAGCAGTCCAGGCATAATAAGTCAAGAAAGCTATTTTGCTGACATACCTCGTTTTGATAATTAGGTACTTAAATTTTGAATTTCAGTTAGTGCGGTTGCAGCGAATTTTAGTAAATAAAGGATAATGGCAAGAATTTCTTCGAAACTAAAACGAAATATACACTGCGGGTCATAAGGTTAGAAGCAGCCATTTTTGAGAAGTAAAATCGATATTTCTCCCGTTGCATGATGGATTAGAAAAGAACAACTATAGTAAATGAAAGACTACTTTGTTAACAACAAAATGTAAAATTTGGGAATATTAGAGAATTAGCTAACGGATCTTGAGTCGAAAATATGCGAAAATAAATCGGGTCATAAGATTAGAAGCAGTGAACATATAAACGTTATCTTGTGAAGTAAATTCATTTTATTTTAGGTATAAACGGTGCATTTCATAAATTAATTGTTGTTTATTGAGTTGTAATAAAAATGGGCAAGAAAAAATGTTTGACAGTGGAGGAAATGGTAAGAATAGATGTTTATTACTCTGAAGGTCTTTTATGCCGTGCTATAGCCCGAAAAATAAATCGAAGTGATCATTGTGTCAGTAACTATTTAAAAAATTCATCGTCGTATCTAAAAAATTATAAAGGAAACATTTCCTCTGCCTTAACACTTCGCGAAACGCGAAATATACTTAGAATAGCGTCAAATTCATCTTTATCGGCAGCTAAAATTAGCTAATGTAAAGGCCAGCTTATCGACTGTCAAACGCACGATCCGCACATAAAGCGCCTGAAGCTTAAAAAAAAACTACCACTTAATGACGCAAGGAAGAAGCAACGCTTGTGTTTTGCGAAAGATCACATGAGCTGGGATGTGCAGAATTCAATGACTACAAATGATTGGCGGAAGGTTATTTTTTCCGACGAAAAACAATTTAACCTAGATGGGCCAGATGGTTATAATTATTATTTCCATGACATGAGGAAAGAGGAGCGGTTTTTAAACCGTCACCATAGCAGAGAAGGAGGCGTTATAGTCTGGGGCTCAATTTCGTTTTATGGCACTATAGACTTGGTAGTAAAATGACCGGAAAAACCTACAAAGCCTTGCTGAAATCAGTATTCCCCAAAACTACCGAGCTTTTTGGACCAATATCATGGATTTTTCAGCAGGACAACGCTCCGATACACATAGCCCGAGAGGTCAAATCCTTCATTGCAAACCAAAACATCTACTTGCTGTCTTGGCCACCATATTCCCCGGACCTTAACATAATGGAAAATGTGTGGGGCTGGCTTACACGTAAGGTGTATGAGGGAGAGAAGCAATACGATGACAAGGAAGCGCTTATTCATGGTATCAAATTAGCTTGGAGTGAGATTTCACTGGAATACTTGGAATCTATTTATAAATCCCTAAAAGATAGAATTTTTGAAGTTATTTAAAAGCCTGGTATCAGCTCTCATTATTAAATATTTAATACAACCCAAAAAAACTCAAACCAAATATGAATAGCTGCATTTTATTTTCATTTATTTTACGTGCTTCTAATCTAATGACCCGATTTATTTACGCATATTCTTGACTTAATTAACAATTTGTCTTAGAAGTTCAGTTAGCTTAATCTCTTCTGTACCCAAAATGTATGTTGTGTTGTTAACAAATAGTCTTTCATTAACCATAGTTATTTTTTTAATCCATTATGTAACAAGAGAAATATCGATTTTACTTCTCAAAAAATCCTGCTTCTAACCTTATGACCCTCAGTGTATTTATCAGATGAAAATAGATCATTTTAAGACGAATGGGAAACAGAATATTTTGTTGTTTGTTTGCGGCTACCTGTTTAATATGCCGTGAAAAAGTTATTTTAAAAAAGTATAATATTGATCGTCATTTTAACACAAAACACAAATCGTTCAACGAAACTTATCCTCCTGGAACACAATTAAGAATTGAGAAATTAACTTTTTTAAAAAGGTCATTACAACAACAACAAAATGTGATGTCCGTGGCTTTATCTCTGTGGTAACTAAGGCATCTTACGAAATTTGCTATTCTCTTGGTAAGTACATGAAACCGTTCGCCGATGCAATTGTCAAAGAATGTTTCGTAAGTGCTGCCGAAATACTGTTTGATAAATTTAGCAACAAAAAACAAATATTGTCTGAAATAAAAAAAACTACAGCTGTCTGATTCAACATGTGTGAGACGTATTGAAGACATTTCAAAATATATTCGTAAAAATGTAATAGAAAACTTAAGGAACTGTACGTTTTTTAGCTTGGCTATCGATTCCAGCACTGATATTTCAGCAACATCTCAATGCTCGGTGTTTGTTAGATATTGCACAGAACAGAATTTAATTTTCGAAGAATTTTTCGAATTCCTTCCGATGAAAGGTTAGACCCGGGGAATAGATTATATTGATACGATTTCAAACTTTCTAGAGCAGAATGACATTGATATTGAGAAAATCAAGGGTGTATGTACAGATGGTTGTCCATCCATGACTGGATCTGAAAATGGATTTATAATCTTGGTCAAAACAAAATATAGTTTGACAAATTTAATTACATTTCATTGCATTATTCATTAAGAAAACGGAAAACGGCAGCACGGATTATCAATTTAAAAATCGATGCTGCGATGAAGATTGAAAATTTAAAAGCCTTTTGGAAGAATTGGGAAGTGAGTATGGTGACGTTCTTTTGCATACCTCTGTGCGATGGCTTAGTAGGGGAAGGGTTTTGGGAAAAGTTTGTTTCCTTGCGCCACGAAATAATCCTCTTCTTACAAACAAATAAAAAAAGTTTACCCAGAATTGCAAGATGATCAATGGTGGTGCCTTTTAGCATTTTTATGCGATATCACAGGAAAACTAAATAGCCTCTATCGAAATTTACAAGGACAAAATAACATAATTTTACAGATGGCAAGTAAAATGTTTGCTTTTGAAGAAAATCTTAATATTTTTCATGAAGAAGTAAGAAGTAAACACCTACAATATTTTCCAACAATGCTAATAGCAACAAAAGACCTCATCGACATCTCTGAAGAAAACTACCCAACAATATTGAATTACTTAACAGCTCTGTCAAAAGAATTTGAAAAAAGGTTTCATGATATCAGAAAACTATTCCACAATTGGCTTCTGTTTTTAATCAAGATCAGGCAAAGTTTTTTGATGAGATCATCGATTTTAAAAACGATTCAAATCTTGAAGCTCTGTTTAAGGACAAAAGGGAAAAAGGGGAATTCTTAGAATTTTGGAGCATCGTCCCCGAAAAATATGCAATCGTCAAAAGAAGTTCACAGATTCTGCTGACATTGTTTGCATCTACATTTGTTTGCGAATCTTCGTTTTTCAGAACGAAATATGCAACAAATATTTACCGGACTCCCACCTAAAGTCATTAGGTTGGCATGCAGCAACACGGCAGATCTACATAAGTAAGGTTTTTAAAATGTGTTCTCAATTTCAAAAATCACATTAAATATATAATGTATGTATGTGTGCACATTAAAATGAGTATTATTATTTACGATAAAAAAAATGTCTTGTGGCCCGGGGTAGCATTACAAAATTTACAATGTGGCCCATTAAAAAAAAGGTTGAGTATGGCTGGGATAGCTTTTTATAGTAATCCAGCACGTGGTTGTTTCGGGAACGATTGATAGAAAATAGGTGAAGTGAAGCATGAATTTGAAGTATTCCAATTACTCAAATACCTTAAGTCATTAATATCAGACAATTACAAGATATAGGATTTTCCAATAAGATGTTTCATTATATTTAAAAAAAAAAGAAGATTTTTTAGAGAAATTAATATTTATTTATTTCATTATGAAGAGAAAGGTTTGCCATTACCAATAAAAAATGAGTTTAGCCAAAATTTTCGTTACAGTTACTAGTTGCAGTACCATATTAATCCTTATCATGAAGAGCATCAGCCTAAGAACAAAGCTACGACTTTTTCGCACAAATGTCGAATCTGTGCTTCTTTATGGGTGCAGCACTTGAAAGGTTACTTCAGCCATTACAAGAAAGCTACAAACCTAATTGAATAGATGTCTTCGTAACATCCTAAGGATTTCTGGCCAAACCGTATGTCAAATGAGGTCCTTCATAGAAAGAAAGGCCAGGAACCTATAGACTCTATAATACGAAGGCGTAAGTGACAATGGATTGGACGTACGCTTCGATAAGGTAACGACTGCAGTGCAGGCCAAGCAACGCAGTGGAATCCGTTCACACAAGAAGGAAGAAGAGCTAGACTACCGAGAAGCACATGGTGCAGGACAGTCGAGGCGAAATCAGCGTCACTAGGCAAAAGTTAGAGGGAGCTGAAACACATCTCTGGAAACCGTACACGATGGCGCGTAGGCGTAGTAGAGGCCCTATGCCTCTTAAGGGTTTCCCAACGGACCTAACAGGTCTGAGGACTTAAGTAAGTAAGTAAATACGAATTGCATAGTAATTAGAAACTTTTACGTATTCCGAAAAAAAGCTATTACCAAATACGTTCGTAGTGGAAAATTTCATACAATTTTGCATTTGGTAAGGGATTTCGTGATATGGTCTTTCGGAATCCGTACAAGTTTCTGATTACGATGGAGATCATTAGGCCTGATTATTTAAAAAAAAAATGTCCATGCTCAATTCGTATATTTGCGTCTCTATTTTTTATTTTATTTATTTTTTTTTTTATTTAAAAAAATCGCTTACAAGGTAGACTCATGGCCTTATAAAGTGTTGCAAGCCTTTACATTAATTTCTTCTTCTTCTTCTTCTCATAGCGATCGGCAGAGTTGCAAAGGCGTACATTATGAATGAAAAACGCTCAGTATTGATAAAATTGTATCGGGGTAATATTAAAGCAAAGGACCTTGTTGAATGAGGGAAATTCAGCTTACCGTATAGATAATCAGGTTGTTATGTTTGGATGATTTCATGCAGGTAACTCAGAGAGCGAAAGTTTATAAAACTGTCTAGGATACAACCAGAAATTCGTACCGCAAAAATGGATATGTGATCATAACGACGTAGATAATAAATATAGCGGGCAATATTGTTGTAAGCCACATTCTCTTTGCTGCTAGTCACACAGTCTAGTTTATAAAAGATTTCACACCCATACAGCACAATTGGTAGTATAAGGGCCTTAGCAAGTAGCAGTTTAGTTTTGGTCGGGATGAAATTTCGAGTGACTTGAAGAAGACGGAGACTTCCATAGAATTTACCAATGGCACTATTAAGGTGGTCATCCCAAGTGAAAGTGAGATTGAATACTACTCCTAGGTTTCTAGCAGTGCTAACATATTCAATGGTTTCCTCAAGTTTCAACAGATTTAAACCCGATAGATCGAAGTTTTTGCGATGGATGGGAAGGGATATTGATTTGACAGGGTTAAGACGGAGATTGTTTTTTTTTTACCACTGTGAAATGCGGAGCAGATCTTCGTTCATTAAAGCTACGGTATCATTTTTAGCCCCAAAGGTTCGACTTATCAGGAGCTGCACATCATCAGCATAAAGATGAATTAAAAAATGTTCAGCAACTTGTGGTAACTCATTTTTGTAAAGTTAAAAGAGGATTGGTCCAAGAATAGATCCCTGTGGCACTCCACTCCGTTTTGAAAGAAACGGAATAATGGCAATCGGCAGAAATTCTGTAGCAGTACCTGTTTGCTTTTTGGGTATGGGAATAATCTTAGAATTCTTCCATTCTAAAGGAAACTCGGAAGTAGTCAATATGCTGTTAAATATGTAGGTTATATAGCGCAGTATATAAAGAAGCACTAGTCTCAAGAATTTAGGGTCCATTTGGTCCAGGCCAGTAATGCCTTCCTCTTGCATTCTTATGAAACTCAGAGAGCTGTTAATAGCAGGTGGTTCCACCTCAGTTAGGGAATGAACGAGTGAAGCAACGTTTAACGGCATGGACGTAAACTTTTTGTTGAGTGCATCACAATCGACGTCACCAACAGGCTTTTTAGGTTGTTTGCCAATACCGATTTCACGCAGGTTTTTCCATAATTTTTTGCCAGAGATTAAAGAACAAAGTTTGTTTTCATAATAAAGTCTTTTTGCCGTTCTGACCATTACGACAACTTGATTACGCAATCTACAATACAATTTGTGGAAGAGCTCCAGTTTGTAACGCCTCCATTGACTGTAGGAGGCATCTCGTCGTGACATCAGAGCAGAGCTAACGCTATTCAGCCAGATGAAGCCTTTTGCCTAACGAGAAGCGTTTTAATAGGAACATGCCTCTCAAAAAGCTGATTGACGTTTTGCCGTAAAAACCTGACTTGATAATTTTCATTTTGCATATGGTACAGTGAGTTCCATTTTACACAGTCGAAATCACGCACTAATGCGTCTCTATGTCACTTTTAAAGTTGTTAACAAATTGTGAAGCATTTTCCTAGACTTTATTTTTCACTTGGCTCAAAAAAAGTCTAAAGGTGTTAAAGCAAAAGATCTCGGTGGCCGATTTTCCTCAGCAAATTATTCATGCAAAATTGTATTTGTTTCTTGCTTGTGTGGCATGGAGCTACGATAAGATGCTCCATCATCAACCAAAAGTGCTTTAGTTTTATGAACTGTGACTGAAAATGATTTATTGAAGAGTGTATAATTTTATTTTTGGCGGAGCTGAGCTGAAACTTCTTATTGAAGAACAAATATACGGGCGCTTGCTTTAAACAAGAAGATATTATTTCAAACTATGCTAAATTTCTAAGTTGTTGCTTTACAAAAACCAATTTACAACATGTAGATCCGAGGCTTGAGTGCTGTTTAAAAGTTATTCCGACCCAACCTCTTCCTCGCAGACGCTACAATCATGCAGCGTGCACAATGTTCTTTGAAGAATATGCTCTGAAAAAATTGAGTGGGCAATTCGCAAGATCAGAATCGTCTCGATTACGACCGCGACGACGTGAGAATATGACTAAACTCTTGGAGATACAGCCTTGAGAACAACTGTTCTGTTCCGGAATAAGATGACGTTGGCTAGCCTGATGATGGGAAGAGCAACTTTTTGAAGGAGGTTAACGACCAAACTCGACTTTAAAACCGATGATGATATGTAATCCTTCTAAAATTTAAGTTCCTACAAACTTGTGCTATTTATTTGTCTTTTCTTGAGCGCGAAGGACATGAAGTAGTTTCAAAAAATCTAAGATTTCAAGAGCTTAAGTTTTCGTTTGCAAAATATAAAACCCATATTTGTGTTACATTTCTCTTTTAAAATACATAATCTATAAAAGGATAAGAGATTAAACTCAAGCTCCGTTGAATTATTTGTTTCAATCTTAATCATTATTCAATAGTTTTAGGTCTTGTGAAATTGAAATGTTGAAATTATGTTCAAGTAAAAATCATTTATAAACGACAAGACTCTGTGACTAGGAACAGTCATAGTTCATAGATAAAAATGTTACACAATAAGTATCAAATATCAACCTACCTACAAGGTGATCCAACAACTATAACTAGGTACGTTTCTTTCTTCTCATTTGATTGCACACACTACTGCATAGTAATAAAAGTGACAATAAATTTAAATTATGCAACAGAATCAAAATCAATTACCATTTTTTCTTATTTTTTTTCGGCAAAAGTTTTAGCCAAATTAAACAAAACAAAATTCATGTATTTTTGAGGAAGCAAACACGTTTTTTGGCATTAAAAATGAATAAGCAATAATATTGATACGAGACTAAGGAAAATAAATAAATCTAAAAATTCGCAAAAATCTTAACATTAGATTTTAAAATTTAGTTTTGTATCATTATCTGATAAAGGTTATGTTGGTAATCGAAGCTCTATAATATCGCCTCGCTTCGCTGGCTTTTGAGAATCATGACATCTTATTGGTTTGAAAAAAAAGAAAAGATTATTTTGCAAATTCAATTTTCGCACCAAGAAACAGCAGCTGGACTATAGAGATGAGGATGATCCCATCAATCTTATTGGAAATGCTAATTGGACTACTACGAGGAGAATCCTGTTTATTAATCAACAACTAGCAGCTAATGCGATTGCAATGTCCCTTCAAGCAGAAGGTCGAGTCGATTCGATTCGATTCGAGGTAGCGTTAGGGAAAATTACGTCTTATGAATAAAAATACAGGAAATGTGTATACCAGCTACCACCGGCAAAAACAATTTGGTGTTTTCTTTTTCTTCGCTTTTTCCTTTTACCAATTTTGCCTTTTCTCAATGACCTGCTCAGCTCACAGCTCACAGCACTACCCCAAACCATACGCAGTAGAGAATATTATTGCACAAGATTATAAGCACCTTGGTAAGGATATTTTCTTAAACAAACAATTGCACAAAGTTGTTTCAAGTCGAAATCAAATTAAAAATAGGTAAAATAGTTATTTATTTATTATAAATAATTAAAATTTTAAACATACTTGAGATTAGTTTTCCAAATTAATGAATTTTCTTGGAGAATCTTAAAATTTTTCCTACTTCACGTCTTTTTCTTCTTCAATTTCGATGCTCTCACGCACTTAACGTAGAAAAAAATAGAGGTTAGTTTTATCTGTCAAAATTCAGTCAGTCACACCGTTTAGTTGTCAAAATTCACTTCTGCACACTGTACACTGCACACGCACACTAATCCACAATTAGCTGTTTAATTTCGAAAAAGACAAGGATAGCTATTTTGTTTTTGTTGTTGCCTTGTTATTCGAATTGGAATTGTTGTTTTACTTCTCTTTCATAAGCAGAAATGTCAAAACGAATAAGAAAACCAAAATCAATTGGAAAATGAAAATAAAAAGAAATAAATTTAAATTCAAAAAATAAAATAAATTTTTATCGAGAAATCAAATTTAAATTTTTTAAAGAATAAGAATAAAATCAACACAAAACACGCACTTCTTCTAATTCTTCTTCTTCGTTCTTCTTTCTTTCTTTATTACTCTCACTTAAATTATTCACAACATACACCGTTGGTATATATAGTTGGTTTGTTTTTCTTTTGGCTCTTTCGGATTTTGCAGACGACAAAATTCGTGAGGTGGTGGGGAGAAATGTCAATTTTTTGGTTACCACACTCGAGCGAGTTTTTTTTTTTTTGAATACTTTACACGACTGACTTCTGCTACCTTTGAGCAAATAGAACGATTTTGAAATGTTGAATTTTCACTTAATCGATAGAAGTTTAATTCAAATTTTCAATTGATTACAATTCAAATGATTGTTTTTAAGCACTTTTGATAGATTTCACAAAACTTTTCACCATTTTTTAATGGAAAACTATAATTTATCGTTATGACGAGGAGACATGTGGTTTTAACGCCGAATGTAGATAATTTCGAAAAGGAATTCGAAAATCTGCAAATTTTGTAAGGTGTGTTCGATTTTGTAGTGTTTGTTGCTTTTGAAGTTCGAAAAAATATATTTGTTTGGATTTTTGATTTCCGGCTTGACAGTAGTTTTCAAATTTAAAAATTAACGGAAATCTAACATGAAGGTAAATGTTTTTATTACTTGCAAAGGCCTGGTAATAGAGAAACTCTATTATCCAGAGTTCTGATGACAACATAAAGTAAAGCGTTTGTTCTCTTCCTTTGCATTGGGAGAATTTTTCAGATCGAGCTAAAATTTAGTTAAATGCAATTGGAACTGTAGTTGTGGGAATCAAAATCACAAATAAATGCTTGGTATCCATTTTGGTTTGCCTACAATCTAAAGAGAACAGCTGATCTTATTTGTTGGTCCCATGCCTGCGTAAAATTGGCAAGCAAAAGTCATAAGTTAAATCTTTGTTTCCGTGAGAACAAGTTACAAATTCTTGTTGGAATTCACATCTTTTCATCGACATTTCAAATACAACAATGTAAACAAATGGATTTTGGAGGGTGATACTTTCAAAGGATAGGATATAAATCCTTCGAAAGTATCACCCTCCGCGTTTTGCACGCGTAGTAAAAGAAAATCAAAATATCGCATGGAGACATTCCAGGGGCTAGTATACATGAGTAAGTCGGTAAGCTTTCCGCATAATCAAAAGAAGCAAAAGTAACGCTGTTTTATCTTAAAGTGATGAAGCACAGCTTTTCTTGTTTCGCGGTTTCTGCTTTTTGTGTTTGCACCTTGAGCGTTATTAATTGTAGTAGTGAAAATAACTTAATTGGTGTATATTGAAATGGTAAATGTGTAGGAATTATTCTGATTAGAGGAACGCCGCCTGATAAGATATTAGCAGTGAAGTTACGTTTCGTTATATAATCTATAGTCATTTAAATTTAACGTGAGCTTATTTTTGGAGCTCATGTTATGGCATACTGGTCAGCTCAAGTGAGCTTAGAAACTCTACAGGCAATAAAGTGCTCTATTTTGCGAACCGATGACTGTGCCTATTGACTAAAATTCCTACATTTTTCTTGCTACTTGAATTTGTTTTTTTTTTTTTTTAAGAATATCTTTTTTTATACAAGAATCGCCCTTTGCAAGAGAAATTGATCGTCATTATTTTGCAAATAAGGGTATATACTTGCAATAAGATTAAATTTAAGAAACCCCGAATGATATGCAACGATGAAAGGTCCAAAAGCAAGCAACACCTAATGATATGCTTCTATTTAATGTTCTAAAATAAAACAAATTATTATTTTGTATTTGAACTTATACTCGAAATACCATTTTTATCTGTTAAAACAAATTTTCTGAAGAGACTTAACTACGAACTTCAATTATCTGTCAAAACTTAGTTGGAAATAAATACGCCGAGCAATTTATCAGTCCCCTAAATTTTGACAGCTCAGTAATGAAAATCATGAAGCGATAAAATGAAATTTTAGTAGAGGCGCGTAACATTGAAGTGTCGAAAAATTATGTAAAATATTAATATATTAAGTAAAAAAGGGTTGCTATTGGTGTCGACTATTCTCTCCCACTTTCTGCTTTTGACATGCATACAATCTGCCTCCCTTTACTTTTATGTCATGTTTGACCATTCGAATCTGAAATTTTGCTTTTTTCCATCACTCACATGTTTTTACCGAGGAATAGAAGTTTTCCATGGATAAATTCATAGAAATGCATTTTTTGACGCATGGAAGAATGCAACTTCGTGTACTTATTAACGAGTGCGGTAGAGCGGTCAAATTTCCAGTTTAACATTTTTATCGTTGTATTAGAATAAATGCAAAGAGAGATAAATCGGCTGAAAAATTGAGATCCGCAGGTTTGATTTTAAATTCAGAATAAGTCAATTTATTTTGCCCATGTAATGCAAAAACCGGGGAAATGTCTGTTTTTATGAATCTAGATACAAAATAAATTGATTTGTTTTACCCAAAAAAAATCACGCAAGAGAGTTGACCACCTTAATTTTGCGGTTGTTTCAGGCAAAAAGAGGTAAAGATCGGGATTATAGGAATACATAGTTTGCTTCGTTAAATATGGGCTTGGTATTTTTAATATAGTAAAAAATGTGATTCAATCAAAAGCTATAGATTCTTATATAAAAATATTGATTTACGAGTGAAGACGAACGACGACAATCTTGCTTACTTACTTAAGGTGACGCTTCAGTCCTATGTGAACTAGGGCTCACCCAACAAACTTATCCATCTAGCTCGGTTCCTAGCTAAATGTCTCCCGTTTCGCACTCCAAGTTGGGTAAGGTCACTTTCCACTTGTGAGCGCCACCTGTTCCGCGTTCTTCGTCTACTGCGCTGTCATGTGGGTGTGGATTCGAAGACTTTCCAGGCCGAAGTATTGGTTTCCATGCGCTCTACGTGAACCAGCCATCTTAGTCGTTGGACGTTTACCCTTTTGGCTAAGTCCACGTCGCTTTACAGTTCCATCTTCTCCTCAACTCCCCTTCGGGACCGTAGATCACACGATCTCGATGTTCAAATGGTAGACATGTGCATTCATGAGAACACAAGCGTCCCCAGATTTTTCTCAAAACCCACCTCTGTCTTTTAACTTCTACTCTCACCTCCCCGTGATGAACATAAGCCTATTACCTCAATTGGGTTCCAACCCCAGTGGAAAGTTGTTGGAGGCAGCACGCACATATGCAGGCACTGAACTCCAAAGAATGCATAGGTATTACAATTTTGAATTGTAACTCGCTCTTTAAAGTGAAAGAGGTTTAAATACATAATCAGATTTCACCACATTATGAACCTTCAACTATGGTTTTCACCTCTGTTAAATGAGCACATTTTATCAACTTTTTTTAAATGTACATATTTATGATCAATTTACTATTGTCATAACCTTATCTAAAACGACGTTTGCTTTGAAAATATTTTAAAATTCCATTCATATAACAAAATATTGGTTTGCCCGTGAGGCATTAGACAACACGAATGTTGACTGCTTTCGAGTGTCCAGTATTATTTTATTTATTTTGTGGATACTCATTATTCAGCTTCACTATTATATATATCACTCCGATTTCATGATTAACTAGTGAAAGCGTGAGAAGGATAACGTAACAAGCATGGCCATAGCATGAAGCAACCCAGCAATGTAACGGGGCGCTGACTAAGGAGCTCTTCCAACGCTGATCGATGTACTTTTTCAAGCTTAACAACGAGCTAATTGGCTCTGAGCCATTTGGACTAGGTCCAAATGAACACGGTCCAAATTTTCTCCGTATACACGAGCTAGCGGTAGCATCTTCAACAGATCGATTATTTATATTTCCCTTTTGAGCACAAACAAATTTTTGTTCATACATAATAATCAACTTAAAAAAAAGTTTTTATACAAGCCTAGGTTTTTTTAAGCCTAGTTCTGTTAATTTAATTTTTGAAACACTTAATGAAACATATAAAATTATATAAGATTTTCGACTGCAGGGTGGATTTTGTTTCACTCTCTTTAAATTTGTGTGTTGGATAGTTGACAGATGATAGGGTTATCAACATGAAACCATGTTCTGAAGAACCCTATTCCATTTGTCGTTAAAGCATAAAAAGGTGTGTGTTGGTGGACGCAAAGAAACGAACAACTTTTAAATATTTTATACTTTGGCTCGGTTATGTATTTCATGTTTTTTGTTTTGCATCCCAATTTTATACTTTTTGTAAAATGTTAATGTTTAAAGGCTTTATAAAGATTGAAATTTCAATTTCTTTTTAGAGAGCAACTGAAAATTATCATCAACCATAATCTAATGCACACATGAACCGATGCACTTAAAGACTTTTGTCTTGTGGTGGATGTACATTTATAACTTCATCTGCAATTTTAAAGAAAAGTAGAGCGAAATTTCATAAATATAAACATAATAAGTCTTTCAGTCTTCATTATTCAACTATCTACTATCTCTGATTAATCATGAATTCAATATTTTGCTTCCTCTTTTTCTGAAGACTCAAAAGTTAATAGCGATGGTAGTTTCATTATTATTAATTTCAAGTTAAGCAGTATTCACATGAATGCGACAAATGAAAGACTAATGAATCTCAAAATATGTTTGAAGACATATTTCCACACAAATTCTTAACAAAACAATAGCAATATAGTTTCTATTTGATTTATAATACATACTTTAACTTTTCAATATCATATATGTTTTTATAAATTTATTCGTCGCCAAAAAAATGTAGTTTATAGAACTGTCAAACATTATTCGCGCTCCACATTCTCTACACGTGCAACGAATAAAATAATCGCTCGTACTTAACCTAAAAAAATAATTCTTGTTTTGGTTTCGGTGGTGAATGGTGTTCATTCACGACAAATTAAAAGCTGTTATGTGACAGAAATGTCAAAATCGACGAATATTTGTTCATAGGTTGGTAGCTGGTCGTGCTCATGTGAATAGTGCTTTATAAGCACCTACAAGAGTACAGCATGATAGTGTTAAAGGGGTCTAAACACACCACAAAACCCCACAAACAGATCTACAGGAATCTGCACAATCCACAACCCATTACCATCCACATTCCACATTTTCACTCCGCTGTCAAAAAAAAACTACCCACACCACATACGCATTTTATTTTGCAAATGTCGGTTCTAGTTCTTTAAAAAGTAGAAAACTTCGTTTTTCTTGCGTAAATAAGTTCAATTAAAAAAATAAAATTACAATTTTTAATCCTCTTCTAGTGTATTCACGTTTTCTAATAAAAATACCCTTTAAAAACAAAAATGACCGTTAATGCAAAACAAGAAGATCCACCGCCAAGAGCGCGTTGTTTCTTCGATATTAATCTCGGTGGTTTGCCAGCGGGCCGAATTGTTTTCGAGTTATTCACGGATATCGCACCGAAAACTGCTGAGAATTTCCGTGCCCTGTGCACTGGTGAAAAGGGAATTGGTTTGGTCACTGAAAAACCATTGCATTATAAAAATGTTATATTCCATCGGGTTGTTAAGGATTTCATGATACAAGCTGGTGATTTTTCAGCGAATAATGGAACTGGAGGCGAATCAATTTATGGCGGAACTTTTGAAGGTACAACACTCACATACATGTCCACCATGCACTCCAAAAAACCAAGATATATTTTTGTTATAAATCAATAATTAGTGTTTAAGTTAAAAAAAAACAACTATTTTTTGTAAGGGTATATTTCATCAATTAATGTTCTGGGAGGTGTTTCTTGTAGCTTAAGTTGTTAAAAAAGGTTAATTTCATATTTTGTGTACCTTACTTAAATGTGGGAAGTTTTTCATTTTGTTTTTCAATGCTCCAAAGTTTTTCATTTTGATTTTCAATGCTACAAAAACTGTCTGTAGGTATATAAAATATAAAAATCTCTTTGGGATGTTTGGAAGAATTTTTCAACGAACTCGCATGATACAGTTTTAAATTAAACAGATTTTTATGAATTTTAGAGGTAAAATTAAAAATTTAATTGGATGCCTTTCTACGTTATCGTTGTCAGCCATACAAAAAATCAAAATTTTGTGCACATTTTGTTTGAAAGATGATAACCGATAGTGATAGTCTCATCTCAATGCAAATATTTACAAAACGCATATGACACAAGCTTTTTTATGGTTGCTTTGGTTAAAAATATACTTTTTATCTTTTCGGTTTAATATGCATAACATACCTACATTCCATTTGCGGTAATTCTACTTTTGGGGTATCAGATGAAAGCTGTGTTTTGTATCCTATTTCTACTTAACATGTTACAATAAAGAAAATAATTGAATCATAATCATTTATATTGTTATGATTTTTTTTTAATTTTCATAATTTAAGCGTTTAAATTAAGAAGGGGTTAAGTGACATGTTTGGATTTTAATGCAAAAATTATTAAACTCAATGCAAACGTAGATTTCTGTCTTATCATCATTTCGCTAAGATCTTTAGTTTCCAATTTATCTCATTTATTTTTGGTATAAAAGGTTTAAAGCAAACAAATTTTTTTATTAATTAGGGGAAGAAGGTGTTTAAATCAATTAACTCCTTTTTGCCACGAAAAAAAACTACAAATATATATTGTTTGTATGAGAGGTTAAATGTGTACACTCTTCTGGCAACTTATAAGACTTTATTAAGGAGAATGACATATAATAATGAAATGCTTATTTACCACCTTTAAAATAACATTTAGGAATTAACTGTCTATCTACGTATACCTACCAATAGTTCTTTGATTAAGTTTTCCAGAATGGATGCTGGATTTTTTATCAGCGAGTCGCATTTAAAATTTGTAACACTCAATTTGACTTATACACTACCTTGAAGTGTTACATGTAGCACCTGTGACTACAGCAAAAATTCGACAAATCATTGAAAGATTTACAAGACTGGTTCTAAGGACAACAGTTTGTTTAACTGATTAGAAAAAAATAAATTAATATCTTCCAATACCTTTGCATCTTCTTTTTACTGTTGATTTCATCAGTATCGTTTTTCTTGCGACATATAGTAACTATTTAGCAAGTTTTGCATTCGTGCAAAATTTCGAACTCGAGATTTTAATCAAACATGATATTACGATGGTAGAGAAGTCGAAAAAGGTGGGTCCCGCGATTCCGTCTGTCCACACTCCTACAGCCTAAACCATTGGGTCGAACTTGTACACCAAACAGGTAAAATTTTGAATCTTAAAATAGGTATTTTTTAAAAATTATTTTAACTGTGCTTGAGCCCGAAAGAGCGTATTATTTTGACAAAATTTGAAGACAAACTTATTTTACAGGTATATTTTTAAATCTTATATGGGTACTTTTTTAAACAGACTTTTTGCATACAGGAGCAAGTTCGTGCAACCCAGTCGTGCATTTTATTCACTAAAGCTATCGGAACAGTACAAAATGTTAATACCATAAGAAACACGAAATGAAACTTTATTGGAATTTTCAAGTCAGCTGTTCAATACAAATTTTCTAAAGTCCCTTGAATGAGTACTGCCTCCTGTGAGGAATTGACAAATCGTCAAAGCGCAATTCTTGTCATTAAGTGTTTTCTACGCTGCAGTTCCCTTCCATCCCTATCCAACACAGGAATGGTTTTGAGTTGTAAGTCACTAGGCCCTAGTTCTCAACGGACTATTGCGCCACCAAAATGCGTCTCCAGCCAGCTCGGTCACTAGCTAGCAGTCTCCAGTTTCGAACGCCGAGTTGGTTGAGCTCCTTACCCACCTGCGTGTACCACCTCAGTCGCGGTCTTCCGCTTCTGCGCCGTCCCTCGGGATTGGATTCGAAGACCTTCCGGGCTGGAGCGTTGATGTCCATTCGCTCTACATGACCTAGCCATCTAAGCCGTTGGACTTTAATTCTGTTAACTAGGTAACAGTCGCTGTACAGCCTCAAAGTTATAGATGTCCATGGTGATGTTTTGTCGTCGTTCAATGTCCTTTTTTGATGACAGCATATACTTAGTATTGCTGTCATTGACAACTAAACCCCATCTTCCCCGCTTCAATCGCAATGCTCAAAAACGCTGCTCTGACATCATGCGTGCATTCTGCATCTTCATTCTGCACAAACGAATAAGTTTCACAGGGATGGCAAAAAGAGACATTGATTTGTAGAGCTCTTCCCTATAGATGCTGTCATGCGCGGCTTTAAAATCGATAAAGAGATGGTGGGTATCGATTTTAAGTTCCTGGGTTTTTTCCAAGATCTGCCGTAGTTTGCATATTTGGTCAAAGGTGTACTTTCCTGGTCTCAAGCCAAACTGATAAGAACCAATCAGGTTGTTGACGAACGGCTTCAGACGTTCACTTAATACGGCAGAAAGGATCTTATATGAAATGGTCAGGAGACTTATGCCTCTGTAGTTGGCGCAATTTAGAGGATCTCCTTTCTTATGTATCGGGGATACTATGCTGAGATTCCACTTATCGGGCATGCCTTCCTCCGACCATATTTTGCAGATGAGTTGGTGCATGCTATCTTCACTTCGTCAAGAATTGTTGATCGTCTTTACAGGCTTCGGTTCGTGGCTGTTACCCTTGGGAGGTTTTTTTTACCTTTTGGTAAAATTTACGAACCTCATTCCTGTTGTGACAGCCTCTATCTCCTCGATCGCGCGCTTCTCATGCTCTCTTTTTTCCATCTAATAAGCCGGTGTCCCTCTCTCCTCTTCTGCTCGTAAAGCTCGCGAGCAGCATTGGTCCTTTTGTGCAACGCCGTTTTGTATGCCTCTTGTTTCGCTGCGTGCGCTTGCCGGCATTCGTCGTCAAACCAGGGGTTTCGTTGTGGTGGCCGTGTGAAACCTAGCACTTCAGAGGCGGCATCTCTGATGGCTGCAAGGCAATGTTGCCACTGGTTCTCATTGCTTAATGCAGGCAGCATAGGTCTCCTTAAGAGGTTATTAGAGACTCGATCGGAAAAGGACATGGCAGTCTCTTGCGATTGTAGCCGTCTAACGTCGAATCTTCTCACAGTACTTCCTTTTTTGGCTTGGATCGGGATATCCGTGGTCATACCTTGGCTACAACGAGGTAGTGTTCCGAGTCAATGTTGGCCCCTCGGAATGTTCGGATATCCTGTATACTGGAGAAGTGTCGTGGGTCGATCGCAATGTGGTCAATCTGGTTGACGGTTGATTGATCAGGAGATTTCCATGTCCCTTGTGGATATTGAGATGTGTGAACTGCGTACAAGCTACCAGAACGTTTCGCCCTGCAGCGGAATCGGTCAGACTGAATCCGTTGTCGGAGGTGGTGTCGTGCAGGCTGTATCTCAATATTATGCCACCAAAGATGTCTTCTCTTCCTAGCTTGGCATTAAAATCTCCTAAGACAATTTTAATGTCATATCCAGGGCACTGCTTAAATGTCTTGTCCAAGAGCTCGAAGAATATGTCTTTGGTGTCTTTATCTTTCTCCCCTGTTGAAGCATGCGCGCATATAAGGCTTATGTTGGCGAATTTAGCCTTGATGTGGATTGACATGATGCGCTCGCTAACACTCTTGAAACTCAAGACTTTTGCCTGAGTCTAGTTCTAACAATAAATCCACACCCAAATAGACGCTATCTTTTTTCTCGGTAGCAGTCGCCGTATTATACATCGCAGTCTTTAAGTTTGTGTTTGCCCGGTCCATCCTATCCCACTTCTTGGATGGCGGTAATATCTGCTTTGCAGCAGTTCAGGGCTTCCGCTAATTGTTCGGCTGCACGTGGTCTATTAAGGGTCCGAAAATTCCACGTACAGATTCGAAGTTCGTTGTTCTTATTTCGTTTGCGTGGGTTGTCAACAGTGAATCCGTCCGTATCCGAGGCTTGATGGTGCTTCGCAACTATGATGTTTTTACGTGGCCAGGAAGTCACCCCGACGGCACAACGCCAACCTGCGGGGCCAGATCCTTAGTATAACTCCGAGGACGGAGAGCCGCATAAACCGCTCCTTATAGGCCTGGGTGTTTACTGAGTAGTTCAACCTTACTGGAACTGTAGACGCCACCGTTGATTCCATCTCAGAATTCCTCCGGTGCCGCCTAGATAAGGAGAGGTGCCTTAGTGGAAACACCCCCTCCCCCCCAACGACTTTCCACTTGGGTTTGGAACCCAATCTCCAGTTGAGGTACTAAGCAGTACGGAGAAAAACCTGCCGACGGTTGTGTTCTCTTGAATGCACATGTCTACCATTTGAACTGCTTAAGTTAAACTCTTTAAAAAGATAACTAAATCTCAAATCAAAAATGTTTGCTTATTCGAAATGTTTACGTTCTAGAGAAATAAAATATTTTTTCGAGATTTTTGTCGATGTCGTCGTACAAATAAGTTTTTCAAAAAATCTTATCCGTGTTTTTCTTTTTCTATGAACTTTAAAAACGTGTTAATTAATGCTTTTCCAAATCGGTTTAAAAACGATAATTTAATTGTTTAAAGTTCTGTTATTAGTAAAATTGAAATATAGTTCATATAAATATTGAGTTTTTTAAGGTTGAAGTTAAATGTTTCAATAAGGGCATTCATTTTTTTTTCGTACAGGCCAAAAGAATGTGTCATCAAATGCAGTATTTGCTTTGCTTTTTATTTTACGACCCATTAAATGGGCTTTATTAACAAGATAGTAGTGAAGGTCATTGAATGACAAACATTTTATAATACTTAAGATTTTAAACATTGAAAGACTTTGTTTTATGTTAAATCATTGATCGTTTCAAATCAGAATGGTTTTACTAAGGGGAGTTTTATCGTCACTTTTGCAATGGATTTTGCTAAAAACTTTTCAATTATTGTGAATCAAAGAAGTGAAAAGTTAACTCTGGAATACCACAAGGTAGTCATTTGGGCTCTATTATCTTTATTTTATTTATAAACGATTTACAGGCTGTATTGAAACACTATAAGTCTGTACATACATCATTTATCTCGAATGTTACAATTTTCAAAATTGCTTCCAGTTCTTAAGATTTACGAAAAAGCTTTATATAATTCATTTTTTAATTATATGTTTGACGGAATATTATTATCGTTTTGTAAGCTCGAATGTAATCTTCGATGCTGCCAATAAGTGACATGACTCTTCCTGTACCCGAAAGTTGCAAGAGTACATATTGCCTAAAGATCTTACCTTTCATAAATTCGCTGGTCCGGAGGTGTTCTTCAACGCTGGCAAAACCATTGGGTAAGCTTTTCCATCCGCTATGCTACAGGTCTATTTTCGAGTGGATGGAAAACTGTATTTGTCCAGACTGTCCCTAAAAAAGGCGAATCTATTGTCCCTCTAACTATCGTCCAATTGCACCTACGTCCCTTCTTTCCAAGGTCATGGAAACGCTGATTAATTTTCAGCTTAAGAAATATCTTGCAGAACGAAAGTTTCTTAATGATCGGCAGTATGAGTTTTGTAACAATAGATTCATGGTATATTTCAAAGGAATTTGAAAGAATTTGGAATCAACGTCTCTTAGCATTACATTTGGGTTCGATAAATCTCTTTTTCGTTGGATTAAAATGGGCTTTTAGCGACTGTTTCATTCAAGTAGTAATAAACGGATTCAAATCTAATATGCAGAAAATAAACGCTGGTGTTCCTTAGGGTTTTGTTTTGTCTCCGACACTCTTTTTTAACTTCCCATAGAAAGTTATTGTAATGGGTCCGATTAGTCAAATGAAAATTTTTACATTTCTCGACCATTCAAGGTCCCCAGATTCAAAATAAAAGATTTTTAAAAAGATGTCTGTTCGTGCGTGTGTACGTACGTTCGTAAGTTCCTACTACAAGAAATATCGACTTCAAATAAATTTTGTTATACAGATGATAATGCAGAAAGGGCTCTCAAGAAAATTGCGTTTCTGGTTTTCTTACCAAAGCAGTTCTAAAAAAGGTGAGAATTTTGGTTAACTCTTAATATCTATTGACCCAAAAACGCTAGAGACTTGAATTAAATTTTATATTATATATTGTAACGTGATACCAAACATGTATATTTTTTGAAAAAAATCGAATTAACGGTTTTTTTATAAATCAAAAATACTGAACAAAAATTTGTCACCTCGATATTTTACGAATATAAAATGATTTTATCTCCCAAACGATTTTGTGCAACAAAAAAAAACGTTTTTAACATTTGGTACGATTTTAAGAAAAATCTAATTGAACCTTAAAAAAAAACTTAAAAAAACATTACTCAAAGTTGGTAAAAATTGAATTTCGACTCAAATAATATCATTTCAAAAGTTTGAGATTAGGGCTTTCAACTAATTTTAGCTTATAAGAAATATTGTTTGCAACATTCTGAAATATTTTGAGAAAAATCGAATGGACAGTTTTTTACAAAAAAATAAAAACCTAAACAAAAAAATCAAAATTTTGATTTTCAACTAAAATATTTATTCAAAACTTTAAAATATTGGCTTTAAACTACTTTAATCTTTTAAAAAATATTGTTGATAACATTCAGTAAAATTTTGAGAAAAAACTAATTGACAGTTTTTTTTTACAAAAAAATAAAAACCTTACAAAAAACAATTTTTCCACCCACAAATGGACTAATACTACCAATTATCTGTCAACATAACTAATTTGGCTAATGCTTAATGTTAAATGCTCAAATCAACTCAATTCTGTGCGTAGAGTGCCACTAACTCTGCTTACAGATCCATATAGTATCACAACGGACCAACTAAATTGGTCTAATTATGTTAGCTTTTTTGTTCACCACCCACCTTAACCTAACTTTACCTAAATGTGAGTTTTTTATCGTCGTTTAAGAAAACTGTTGATTTGTTTGTTCGTTTTGTGGACAAAAGGCTTTAAAGGTTTTAGCATTTAAGATAATTTCAGACCAGTGAGAGATCTTTTCAATACTTAAAATTACTGAAAATATTAAATATTTCATTTCCTTTTTTTTTTTTACAGATGAGAGCTTTGAAATCAAACACAATCGCCCGTTTCTGCTATCGATGGCAAATCGTGGCAAAAACACAAACGGCTCTCAATTCTTTATGTAAGTATCTTTCCTGCGTAAGGTTTGAGATTAAATGTAAATTGTTTCATTTCAGGAGATGTCTGTCATTTTGTTTATTTACAAAAAATAAAAATTATATACAACTACATAAATATTTAAAAAATTGTTGTTTTCTTGTTTTTCTTTCTTTTTAATACCTAAACCACACTCGAAAATGCACTTAATTTAAATTTTTTTAAAACAATATCAATTTTCAATATTGTTATATAGCTAAATGAATAATATACCAGCTGCGCTGAGGGCGTAGCGTTCGTTTAACACGTCGCAGTCACAGTCACATTATCATGTCTTCTACTCAGAGTCAGTGCCTCCAATAATAAAATAATGTGATTTGTAAAATGGTGTCATATGCGAGAGGATGTGGTGCTCAGAACTTCATTACTGCAGACCAAAAAAAAGAATCTTGTTGGGTGAACTATATCAACGCCCATCACACAGTCTTTGGGAGATCTTAGTTGGACAAAAGCAACCTAATTATTCTTCTTCTACTTCTGCTTCTGCTTCTTGCTATTTTGTGGTTATTGTGATCATCATCACAATTTCTATTCGAAATAAAAACCGATCGACACAAAATAGGATTTTAAAAAATAATAACAAAATAAACATTACAAATTATTCATCCAGCAAATTCAAATCCAAAAAAAATCTTCAATCTTTAAATCAACACCAAAACAAATTGCAAAAATTATTCTTTGTTCTTTTTGTTTCTCATTATAGTACTACACAGCCTGCTCCACATCTTGACAAGTAAGTTAAATAGCTTGATTCTTTTTCTGTTTTTTAAGTACGATTTTATTAATGACAACTTTTTCTTTTTGTTGCAGTATTCATGTTGTATTTGGACATGTTGTTTCTGGGCATGATTTAGTCCGTCAGTTGGAACAATTACCCGTGGATAGGAATTCTCGTCCTCTGCAAGATGCTATCATTTCAAATTGTGGCGAACTGATAAAACAAATTAAAGGTAACTTGTTTATGGTTAAGGCCCGTTTGCTGATTCGTATTATTAGATATGTTACTTTTAATTTTAAAATGCAGTTATGTTGCACGTACAAACCTCAAGTGGAACTTAGAAAAGTAACACATTTAAAAATACATTTAAGTTTCCTTCGATGTATGAGATGTCAACATTTTATCTTATTCTGCATCCAAGAGAAAAGATCATGACATTTGTTACAATTGTCATCACAGAATGTACTTGCTAGGTTGTGAAGTTCGAAAGTTTTATGAGCAGGCGAAACGAAATTCACAAGTGCATAGACCTCGAACAGAAGACTACGAAAACGACAGTGAAAACATCATAGTGGAACCGCAGTCTTTTGCAGACTGTAGAACGATGACGACGAACAGAATTTCGATGTCAGGCTGGATTACCCATTCAATATAGACGACGAAAGCCAACAATCCCGTCTTCCCGACTTAGTTGAAGAAAAGATTACCATGTATAAGCTGAAGTCTAACAAAGCCGATGGAACGGGTGGCTTTTAATACCGAACTTTTCAAAGTAGCTGCAGATAAATTTCTTAGGAGCATCCTCTAACTTATCTGTAAAATATGTTCGGAAGATAGCATGCTCGATGAATAGAACTTCAGTATTGCTTGCTCGATAAGGAAACGCTCAAAACTTACTATAGACGAATCAGTATCATTAAAACATAGCTTACTAAAATCTTCTCTGCCCATTGTCAATAACCAGACAGAACGTTATGACTTTAGACGAGGAAAGTCTACAGTCGATCAAATATCAACATAGCGGCAATTCCTGGAAAAACCGAAGAACATCAAATCAACACCCAACATCTCTTCATCGATTTCAAGGCTGCATCTACAGGAATAAACCATATAGAGCTATGTCAAGTTTTGGCATCACTGCCAAATTCTTCCGTTTGTGCAGGACGACGTTGGAAACAACTTAACCGAACCGATCGATATTAAAAAAGACTGTAAACAAGGTGATAATCTGTCGTGCGATTTCCTTCACGTTGTCCTTTAAAGAATAGTGCAGAGCTCAAATGTCAACACTAGAACCACTATTTTTCAAAAGTGTCCAATTACTTGCATATGCACACAAACAAAAGAACTAAGCGTTATGTCAATTGAGCTTTTATGAGTATTGAGGCAGAGCCCAAAAAAATGGGTTTGAAGGCAAAACAAAACACCTGCTGTCATCAAAAAAGAACCTACAACACCACCAACCAACGTCACCATCGACAAACGAAAGAAAGCAATTGAGTAGTAAAGCCGCATCTCGAGCAATCAAAGTGTCATCATCCCCGTCCTGCTATACGGTGCAGAATCATGATCTATGTCTAAAGCGGAGGAAAGCAGGTTGGGTCGTTTTGAGAGAACCCACAGGACAGAGCAGTAGAAGAAGACTGCGGATCAAGTGGCTCGCACAAGGAGAAAGTGACCTCACCCAACTTAGAGTTCTTCCAGTTCGGCTCCAACATCTATCTAGGGACCGAGCTGGATGGAGAAGTTTGTTTAGTGAGGCCCTAGTTTACACAAGAGTGTAGTGCCGTAGCTTCTCAGCCTATGTGTCCCGAGAGCCCAGCACCGCACCCAACAAATGGGACGGGGCTTGTACAAAACAGCTAAGCAACTCGGGTTTGGTTATAGAATCGGACCCCAAGCTCTTGTAAACACCGAAGCACAGAAAATTGTATACGTGTTTAAACAGTTCTTCCAAGCAGCAGCTTCTCAAATGGTCTATCAGCTTGGGCTTGAGTCAGATTGAACTTGTATGGGTGTAAGCCAGAGCAATCCACACTGCACAGTTGTGCAATAGATTGATTTGAATCGTAGAGGAACGATAGACTAAATATTCACATTAAAGCAAATCCCGAAAAAACCTGTAGACGCTATCTCAAACAGATCTTCCCTATTGCTGACTATTCGGACGACACCCAAGTCATTTCCAAGTCTAAATATTGCCTTGACAAACTTTTAAAACGGTCCTTGAATCTGGGGACATACTTACTTCAGGTGACGCTTCAGTCCTATGTGAACTAGGGCCTCACGCAACAATCTGGAAGTGGATTCGAAAACTTTCAGAACCAGAGCGTTGGTTTCCATGAGCTCTACATGACCCAGCCATTTCAAACGTTGGACATTCAAATAAGCTTTCGATATTCGCTTAAACTAGAATTCTTTTTTCTTTTGTTAACCATAAAACTTTTGAGACATAAAGATAAGACACGAAATAAAGAAAAATGTTAATTTCTTTCGTCTATTAGACAAGGGAATTCTTACTTCTTGGTTACGACGTTAGAGACAATTTCTTCTTGCTTTACTTATAATATACTGTGTGGTAATTTCAACTGTAATCTGTTGGATGAGCGTTTAGCTGATCTTATTAATGTATTTAAGGCGCTGTATCTGAGTCCCATTAACTGCTCCACTGCTACCTACTTCACCAAAGAGTCTAGTTCTCTACTTTACAGCCAGCTTTTAGCACCCGGTTTTTTCAAGCACGATTTACTTTTTGTATGTTTGGATTTAGTGTTTCAGGTTGATCAACAATTTTGTCAATACCGAGACTTAAAACTTAAACACATCTGACTTAGTGAGTGATTTTGACTGCATAGAATGGTTTTTACGGCAAAACGTCAATCAGCTTTTTGAGAGGCATGTTCCTATTAAAACCCTTCTCGTTAGGCATACGGCTCCACCTTGGCTGAATAGCACCATCTCTGCTCTGATGTCACGATGAGATGCCGCCTACAGTCAATGGAGAAGTTACAAACTGGAGCACTTCCACAAATTGTATTGCAGACTGCGTAATCAAGTTGTCGTAATGGTCAGAACGGCAACAAGACTTTATTATGAAAACAAACTTTGTTCTTTAATCTCTGGCAAAAAATTATGGAAAAACCTGCGTGAAATCGGTATTGGCAAACAACCTAAAAAGCCTGTTGGTGACGTCGATTGTGATGCACTCAACAAAAAGTTTACGTCCATGCCGTTAAACGTTGCTTCACTCGTTCATTCCCTAACTGAGGAGGAACCAACTGCTATCAACAGCTCTTTTAGTTTTATAAGAATACAAGAGGAAGGCATTACTGGCCTGGACCAAATGGACCCCATATTCTTGAGACTACTGCTTCCATATAAACTGCGCTATATAACCTACATATTTAACAGCATATTGACTACTTTCGAGTTTTCTTTAGAATGGATTTAAGGCTAAGATTATTCCCATACCCAAAAAGCAAACAGGTACTGCTACAAATTTCGGCCGATTGCCATTCTTCCGTTTCTTTCGAAGGTGTTTGAAAAAAACTATTCTGGTGCAGATCCAAAAATATCTTACAATCAACAACCTGTTAAGTACCTGTCAGTCTGGTTTTCGACCTAAACGCAGCTGCAAATCCGCCTTACTTTTTGTAACTGATGAAATAAGAATGGCTATGGACAGTGATCATGTTACATTGCTAACACTGCTAGATTATTCAAAGGCCTTTGATACTGTTAACCAATCAATTTTGTGAAAGCTGTGATTTAACTTTGTTCTTTCGTATCTTAGCGGAAGGCAACAATGCGTGGTGGCCAATAGATACTCGTCCACATGTCTTAATGTTTTGAGTGGAGTGCCACAGGGATATATTCTTGGACCAATCCTCTTTTCACTTTACATAAATGAGTTACCACCAATTGCTAAACATTGTTTGATTCATCTTTATGCTGATGATGTGCAGCTCCTGATAAGTCGAACCTTTGGGGCTAAAAATGATACCATAGCTTTAATAAACGAGGATCTGCTCCGCATTTCACAGTGGTCAAAAAAGAACGATCTCCGTTTTAACCCTGTCAAATCAATATCCCTTCTCATCTATCGCAAAAACTTTGATCTATGGGGTTTAAACCTGTTGAAACTTGAGGACGTAACCATTGAATATTTTAGTACTGCTAGAAACCTAGGAGTAGTATTCAATCGCACTCTCACCTGGGATGACCACCTTAATAGTGCCATTGGTAAAGTCTATGAAAGTCTCCGTCTTCTTCAAGTCACTCGAAATTTCATCCCGATCAAAACTAAACTGCTACTTGCTAAGGCCCTTATACTACCACTTGTGCTGTATGGGTGTGAAATCTTTTGTAAACTAGACTGTGTGACTAGCCGCAAATTGAATGTTGCTTACAACAATATTGCCCTATATTTATTATCTACGTCGTTATGATCACATATCCATTTTTGCGGTACGGATTTCTGGTTGTAGCCTAGACAGTTTAATAAACTTTCGCTCTTTGAATTACCTGCATGAAATCATCCAAACACAACAACCTGATTATCTATACGGTAAGCTGAATTTCCCTCATTCGACAAGGTCCTTTGCTTTAATATTACCCCGATACAATTTTCTAAATACTGAGCGTCAATTTTGTATTCATATTTTACACCTTTGGAACTCTGTCGATCGCTATGAGAAGAATAAGAAGCATAACTAGATTTAAATATTTTACTTTTTACCTATTTGGAAAGTAATTGATTTTAAATTTCCTTTTCTTTAATAAATATGTAAATAGAAGTCTCAGTTATATAATTTTTATTTAAATTCTGGAATTAATGTAAGGCTTGCAACATTTTATAAGACTCATGTCCTACCTTGTAAGCGATTTTTGAAACAAATACCATTTTTAAATATTTTGTATATTAACTGCTTTCAAAACTAAAAATACCGAATATTCAAAAAAATGTTTTTACGAATGTAACCAATGCATTATGTTATACTTATATGTGGTACATAAACTCTTAAGCTTCGTTTCAGCAAACGGACCTTAGATTTTTCAAATAATTATTGACTCTTAAGCAGATCCCTAACGGTTTAGTCTTACTTTATTTTGTTTTTAATTTTAGTTAAAAAGGATAAAAAGAAAAAGAAACGAGCAGCATCTTCAGAAGACGAGGGTTCTTCGGAGGATTCATCAAGCGAAAAGAAGAAGCGCAAAGATAAAAAGAAGAAAAAGGACAAAAAACGATCAAAGCATGAAGAGTATGTTGTCCAGTATTTAGAAGTGGCTTAGATACAGGTCAATTTATAAAAGAACAGCCAATAAAAGGTATAGGTAGTTTCCCTTCATGAACCGGTAAGCCGGTGGATGGCTTTTAATTGAAACAAAATGTTAAAACTTTTATAAATTGAAGTGTCTTAAGGTTGACTTCAAAGCTTTTAATTCAAAAACTTGATCTAAGTACATGTCTAAAAATCAGAAGTGAAAAAAAGTTGTCAAAAATTAATTTAAGATATGACTTAAAAAAATTATTTCTTTTAAGGTCTGAGGAAGAAGTCACTGATGTCAAAGAGGCAAATGAAAATTCAGAAACCTTAGAAGATGGCGAAATACACCCTCTAGTATCCATTACAAAAATCGATCCCGATGAGATTCCAGAAGTAAGTTTGTTATTACGTCTAACCTTCCTAAAATCTTATTACGCTTATTATTTTGGCAAAAAGGTATCTAATAAATTCCTTATGCGTGGTGGATCCAAACGAGATGCATCACAGGAAAACAACGCACGCGATGAAGACCGCAGAGAGAGGGATGATGGAAATAGAAATCGACGTGACAGTGGCAGTCGAAATGCATTCGGATGGTCTAAAAAGAGAGTTCCTACATCACGAAGCGGACGTGTAGTCAAAGGACGTGGAGTTTTCGTAAGTTCTTTTTTTGATTAAATCCTTTTTTTGGATTTATGATTGTTCTTTCTTTTGTAGCGCTATCGTACTCCATCCAGATCTCGCAGCCGTTCTCGAAGTGTGACTCCACCACATTGGAAACAGGCACAGAAACGAACAATTAAATTATCCGACTTAGAAAAATTGGAAGAAGAAAAACAAATGCGAGATGAAGAAATCAAAAGGCGTGAATCTGAGCGTAAGAAACGCCATGAAGAAGTAAGACTCAAAGATACCAAGAAATCGTTTTACGAATTGGATGCAAATGCCTATGAAAAGCCAAACGTTGAAAATAGACGCGTTGATAAAGTTGCTGTTAGTGACAAACGTGAATATCCTGATCATGAGAAGGACAAACCATCGGAGAGCACAAGGCATAAATCTGTCGAAAAGGAACAGAAGAAACTTGTCGATATGAATGCTTTGGATTATGAAGACCAAGTTGGGAGTGAAAATGAGGAAAGGAGATCACGAAGTGAATCGGTGGACAAGAAATCGCCAATTAAAACTGAAATAAATGACAAAGAGAAGAAAGACGATCGACGAGATAGAAGGGTTTCTCCACGAAGTAGACGATCGCCGGACACGAACAGGGACAGGGAAAGACGTCGTAGGTCAAATTCCAGAGATGGAGACAGACGTAATAGATTCGCTGGTCGTAGAGCAGATTTTCGCTCTCCACGCAGGCGAAATTTCGGTCGTCGTGGGTTCGGTGGCAATAATAATGGAGGTGGCTTTGGTGATAGACGCAGGCAAAGGTCACGCTCGTTTGATCGTTTCCGAAATCGCCGGTCTCCTGTTCGCCGGCGATCACCTGGTGATCGTCGTTCACCAGTTGAACGCCGTTCACCCGCTGATCGGCGTTCATCTAGTGATCGTAGATCACCAGCAAGGCGTAGAACATCCACCGATCGGAGATCACCGGCGAAGCGCAGGTCATCCACAGATCGCAGATCTCCAGCCAATCGAAGATCATCGGTCGATCGAAATAACCGATCCCCGGCTAATCGTAGATCTCCAGCCAATCGAAGATCATCGGTTGATCGAAGTAATCGATCGCCGGCTAACCGCAAATCTTCTTCTGATCGTAGATCACCGGATAATCGTAAATCGTCTCCCGAACGTAGATCACCTGCAAATCGCAAAGCATCAACTGATCGTAGATCACCCTCAAATCGAAAGGCTTCTGCGGATCGAAGATCACCCACTGACAAATCACCTACTGAGCGTAAATCACCTTGTGATCTGAAAACGTCTGTCGAACGGAAACCATCAGCAGAACCAAAATCCACTACCAATCGCAGATCGTCTAGAGATCGATCTCCGAATAAGGATAGATCATCGGGTGGCAATAGATCTCCTGCCAAACGCAAGCCCTCTACAGATCGCAGATCTCCGGAAGTAAGTAAAACATCCTCCAATCGCAGATCATCTCCTAAGCGCAGATCTGCTGATCGCAAATCACCTGCTAATCGGAAACAATCTGACGATCGCAGATCACCTGCTAAACGCCGATCATCGGTTGACCGCCGTTCGCCAGCCAACCGCAAGTCATCGGTTGACCGCCGTTCGCCAGGCAATCGTAGGTCATCAGTCGATAGATCCAGTGACAGACGTCGTCGTCGTTCTCGCAGCCCTCGCAGAAGGCGTGACAGTCGTCGATCTGAGTCCCCGAGCAAACCAAAGCAATCGAACACATCTCGGGATCGTCAAGATAATAAGCGTTCCAAGTCAAAATCTCCACGAAAATCATCACCAGGTCCCCAATCCAGCTCCACATCAGCCCCGTTAAATCCCCAAGAAGAACAAGAAAAACTTGCCCGAGAGAAAATGCTTAAACGCGCTGAAGCCCTTCAACTATTCAAAGACCACATGCGCAAAGAAATTGCCAAAGAAGAAGAACGCCGTGCCGAAAAGCAAAGACTCGAAGATGAAGAAAAAGAACGAACTACCAGAGAACTACAAGAATTGGAAAATTTGAAAAAAGAAACTTTACTTAAGCTACAAGATCATGATAATACCAAAAAACAGCAAGTATCAGATATTCCAAAATCTAGTGAGAAGAGAGAAAGGGAAAAGGAAAGGGAAAAAGAAAAGGATAAAGATGACAAGCGATCGTCTTCATCGAAGGATAAAAAGAAAAAACGTAGCAAGAAATCAAGGAAACACAGCAAATCATCCAATGAATCAGATTCTGATTAGAGAAGAAGCATGGGAGTCAGTTTTATAATTTCAGAAAAAACGTAAATTTTCAGACAACAACAACAAAAAAAACAAATTATATTTTAAGTGCAATTTTAAATTGCACCGAAATAATATAAGAACGGTTTTGTGTACAGTATTTTTAAATATTGCACGAATTAAATACCAATTAAATTAAAAATATAATGAGTACATATTACCTGAAATGAAAACATGTTTTAATACATTATGTGTACAGTACACAGCTAAATGGACTTATTTTGTTTTTAATGTTTTCAAAATGAATATTTTCCAATTGACGTCAAATAAACGAAACGGACCTATTTATTGAGTACGTTTCTATAAACAAAAATTGGTTTAAATTTTCTTTAAGGTATCTCGAGAACTTCTTCATACATTTTAAACACAAACAGCTGAAAAATACAAATAAACATCTTTCAAGAAAGACCTGGTTTAGTATCAACACACTTTCAAATGTAAACAGTGGACATTTCTCTCACAGACTTAATTTAATTTAAAAAATATTTATAGTTAAATCTTGATTACATTTATGAAAAACAAATATGTACGTGCTTTTTAGGTGAGAGAATAATAATTACAACATTTAAAACAGTTATCACAAAAGTTATTCGAATAATCACGAAGGTAAATCCTTTATCAACGCTTACATGACAAGATATAGGAAGAGCGACAAAGTCTTAATACTTTCAATCCAAAAATATGACTCAATATGAAAGCGTGTTGTTATTTCGTCAGATATTTACATATATCATCTACACCACGTTTGCTTGAGAGTATAACCAAAGATTTTTGTTCTTTGTCTTTGCATACACATCAAACTCTTTCAGTCCATCATATAAAAATATGAAATGTTTCTTGTAAATGGTACCAATCACAAAAGGTAAGTGTATACAAAGCCCCCTAGATGCACAATTTGTGTGGCATATTTATACCTACCACTTCACTGAATTTGATTGTTCTAAAAAACTTGTAATTTTCGGTCATACTTTGAATATGCCCTCTAAAACGAAAACCGCAATTTTTCGATTTTTTCCCTTGTCTGCATAACAAATTTCAAGTTTCTACCATAACGGAAAGTGCTTCATAACTTTGACGATCGGTCAAATACGGCTTTTAAGTGTTGAAGTACTGTAGCTCAGAAACTTTTTATGTTATGGAGATATTTGGTAAGATGCATGTCTTTGGTTAGCTTAGTTAGTGTTCCAAATTTAAACTTCCAGGCTAGTTTGGTTAATTAATCTTCAAAAAGAATTGAATCCTGGGGTAGAATCGGCTAGGGTGATTTTTGATTGTCACCTTTGTGATCATAAAAAGTGATCAAACTAATTTTTGCGTCTGTGTAAGGTGATCACCAAATTTTGTTTAGAATTTGGTATCACTTTAAAAGAAATTCACTGACGTTTGTTACAATTTCAGTGGTTGTATTCAAAAACCGATCTGAAGCTATCCGGATAAGTTTGTATATAGAAAATTTATAACCATGTACAAAACAAATCTATATGCGTTGTTTTTTTTTTGTTCATTTTATTTAGTTTAAGTTCATTTTAAGTATTAAAAAAAATAATATTAATTGAATTTTGTTTTTTATTCAATACTTAGACGTTTTTTTTTGAGAGTATCTCTACTTTCTTTCCTCTAAGATACTTCTCCATCAATCTGCAAGTAATAACAAAAAAGTCAATATACTAATTACAGAAGAGACACCAATAAAATACTTTTCATCACGCCAATGCATCTTTCAACTATAATTCTAGCCTGGGAGTGCACATAATTGAACCGTGCTTCTGGAGAATCGTCTGCTGCGCTTCTGTATGGTATTAATAGAAATAGCTCTAAAGGGTAACCGCTGTCCCCTTATATACAGTAAAGAGAAAAATGAGAGCATATTACGATCACATACAGAAAGGCCTATTATGTAATTATAAGTTTTGATGTTCCAGCTGACAAATCCAGAAGCTGTAAAAATGATTCCTTATTCAATGGAAAGTTTTTTAAGAATCTATTTAATTCAGAATATTAATTATAATTAAAAAAACTAGTTATAATAAATAGGTATTTATATGTGAACAAATATATATGTAGCACATATGCGTACTTACTTTGGACTTGGAATTTCAAGATTGTTTATTTTATTGCGGAGGTTGATGCTCAAGAGCCGGACATTTCTGTTATGATTAATATTTTCATTTTTGGCATTTTCAGAAGGTAAAATCAAAGGCATTCATATTGTCTTGAAATTTCAGCAACTAAAAATAAAAATCAATTTCCAATGAAAGTGACAACTAAAGAGCTGTCACCAGAAAAAGTCACCAAATCGTGATTGTCACCGGTGACTATCACCTTACATAGACCGAATTTGTTGATTGTGACTGTCACCTATCACAAATCACCTTACCCGATTCCACCCCTGGACGCCCTTCGCTCAAAGATAAAGTTTTTTTTAATGTTGAATTGTTACTCAAAATTTTAATAAATTAAAACGTCTTTTTTAATAATTCCCGATATTAAAAGAAAAAAACATTTAATACAAATACCTGAAAGTAATTATATTCTATTTTTATTTAATACTCGGCCCTATCGAGGTAACCGTGGGAGCGGAATTTACTCCAATTCGGAGACATTTTGCTTCAAGGTAGTTGTCCGATCAGCTGACCGCTTGCGTCGTCTCATGTCTGTAAGATTTCTTCCGATGACAGCTACCTCCAACCGGAATTCAATCTCCGAAATAGGATGCGTTGCGGAGAAAGTTCCGCTCCGAAGGTTACCTCGATAGGGCTGACTAGCTTTTTCCGGCGACTTTGTCCGCATTAGATATTTTTTTTGGATAGTAGTATGTACGTATTTTTGAATTGTGCCGAGATGGCATGAGGCCATACTCTCAGCGTTTGCCCCTGAGTTTTATTTATTGTTATTTCAAATGCATTCAGAAGAAACTGCAATTTTTTAAACTGAAACAGCAAATCGGTTGGAATTATCGGAATGCGGGGAATTAAAACATTTTTTCCTTTTGCTATTCCAGTCATGATTATGGCTTTTATAATATTTCGTCCTAGGTGCGTAATCTGAAACCGTGTACCATTACATAACTTTGGTGCGTCAAGATTTCCCATTAACATGACTGGAACACCAACCTTCAATCTCAACTTATGAGAAGGCACCCCTGATAATTCCAAAGAATTAAGAAACTCTATGGGGTATGATGTTACTTGCTCCTCGGACATAACGTTGTCTACTGAGGGGTACTCGACGATATCTCCCTCCACGTCCGACATAATTTGTTCTTTTATCTGGCTAACTATCTCATTAGTTGGAGCTAAAATTGCCCTTTCATACAACCACTCCCGATTGCCCATATTTATATACAGGTTTGGATTGAAATTATTTTTTATTTCTTGTGTGCCACAAACATTTTGACAGAATTCATGACTCAACGTAATCGAGCCGTTACATTCTGTTGGCATACAATCTTCTCCGATTTTTAGAAGAGCAGCGGTTGTCCTGCTTGAGAATCATTGTGCAGCTGTACTCGCATATTCGTAGTCAAACAAAACTTTTTTATATGTACCCATAACAGATATGTGTTCAAAGATGCGTTTATTTCATCTGCCGGTTTACCTCTACCGGCTGGGTCTATCTAAAGTCACCAGCTAAGAGAACCACCATCCCCGCATGATAGCCCGGTTGTACTTGATGTCTTTTAGTGTACGATCTAGTGCTTCAACTGCTTTTTTGTAGGACATTGAACAGTCATCCCAAACCAACAATTTACACTGCTGCAACATTGGTGTTTTCTCATGAGTTTGGTCAAAAGGCAGTTTCAAAACCGAGTGCACTTTCCGCCCACCACAAATCAGCGTTTTGTTTTTCCGAATTTGAGCTAACAATAAATTCCAAAGAAAAGTTTTGCCTGTGCCTGCTGGAGCATCTAAAAATAGCAAACCAACCTTCTCCTCTCCGCTGGAAATGTTGTGTATAACTGTTTCAAAACTATTTTTTGTTCTGAATTTAAAAGTGGAACATGCTCTGTTTTTCTCTGCTCTAGAGGGACATTATCATAATTTAATTCTCGAACTAAATCACTGCTCACTTCCCCAATTCTCTGTGGTCTGGCCATCCCAAACGCAGTAATATTTACAATCTTCCACAAAAGTTAACGCCTCATTGTAAACAATATCAGTTGGATTTTGTTCTTAAACTCTGTGTAAAATATCATCCGCGATATCATTTTTAAAATTATCCCACAATTGTTGAGGATTTGACAGTCCACATGTTGCTATGTACTAATATAGCACAAAAGCTCTCGCACTTTGGGAGCAGATTGCGGCTTCTCTAGAGTTAGTTCCCATTGGTTGCCGTTTTTTAATGATCCGTGGCCTCACACGTCTTTCGAAATGTTGTAAATTCTTGACAGAGTTACTTCACAAGATTGGAAAAAGGATCAAGCAAAAAGACTGAAGATCAAAATACTTTTCAAAACGTCGTTGGTATTAATTAATAAAAAAATAAATGAATGGGGGCACATAGGATTAAATTTAATGCTCAGGTGTTGAATCAGTGATCTATGCCTTTCAAGATGAACCTAATTCATCAGAAGTTATAAGTGATCCTACCTGTAGGAGGCGCTGCAGTTCGGGACGAACTTGGACCCCAACCAACATGCGTCTCCAACCAGCTTGGTCCTAGCTAACTGTAAGTGCTCCTGTATATATTGAAGACATATTTACAAGACAATTTTAAAATAAATATTTAATACAAAATAACGAAAAAATACAAAAAAAAAATGGAAAGATAAAAGAAAAAGTTGACGAGGTAAGCTTCAGTTATTTTTAAGCTAATCCAACTGGAAGAATTTCAAACAAGTCAGGAAGGCCTGTAAAGAACACCTCGAACCCAATTTATGCATGACCAACAATTAAGGCACAAAACACTGAAAATATGAGAAATGTATCCTCTTTCGCTAACACTTGATTTAGCTCTTTAGATAAAGTGAATCCTCCCACTCTTAAAAATATCGAGCGGTTCTTCTTTCCAACGTGACTACGCATTCGGTAGTGTTTGTCATCAGATCGTTTTATTGAAAAATGCGATCTTTATAGTCAACGTAAATTCTGACATAGTACCCGTGGCATGATGGTTAGTGCGTTGGACTGTCATGCAAATGATCTTGGGTTCAATCCCTGCCTGTGCCACCTTAATTTAAAAAAAAATAATTTTCGCGGGTACTGCCTCTTGCGAGCAATTGACAAATCCTTCAAGAGTAATACTTGTCATGAAAAAGTGCTTTCTCAAATTCACCGTTCGGATTAGGCCCAAAATTGTAGGTCCCTTCTATTCCTGACAACAGTACACGCACACAGGAATGGTTGAGAGTTGTAAGTCACTAGGCCCTGGTTCAAAACGGACTGTTGCGCCACCCAATTTTTAATTTAATTTTAATTCTGACATAGATTGATGTTAAATGGGCAATCAAAAATCGAGTCGAATTCAAATCGTCTAAAACTCAATGCTGTCTACTGTCGTTAAAACACAATTCATAACCTTTGCATAAAGGAGACTGAAAATCTCGTAATTCTCGGTATGTGTATCTCCAACTAATATGCCGCTAGATTTTTGTGTTTTCTAAGGCGATGCAAGAAATTTTTCTCTTGAGTATAACTCCCATATCTGGGCTTGTGCTCCTTAAACTTTCGTAACCTTCTGGACAGTATTGAACATAGAGTATTTAAATTGTTTGGTGATTATATCTTATTTTATTCATTTTCGTCGCTTGAATATCGGCGTAGTGTTTCTTGCCATTTTGTAACGGTTTACTGTCGAGAAATGTTCAAATGGTAGTGATCCACAGGTTTTTCTCAAAACCCACCTCTGTCTATCAACTCATACTCTCACCTCCCCGCGGTAACATCGGGTGCCTAGTACCTCAACTGGAGATTGGATTCTAACCCCAGTGGAAAGTTGTTGGGGGCAGCAAACGAGAGAGGGGGAAGAGACCTCTCCTTATCCAGACGGCAGCGGACGAATTCTCGAGATGTAATCAACGGTGGCGTCTACAGTTCCAGTAAGATTGAACTAATTGGTGACACCTTATAGGGCTTCTTCGACATATTAGGAGCCCAAGCCTATAGTGGGTTTATCCGACTCCCCGTCCTTTTAGTTGTACTAAGGATCTGGCCCTCCCAGTTGGGGGTTGTGCCGTCGGGGTGACTTCCTGGCCACGTAAAAAATACTTTTAGTTGCGAAGCACCAACAAGCCTGGGATACGGACGGATTCACTGTTGACAACCCAGTCAAACGAAATAAGGACAACGAACTTCGGATATGTACGTGGAATACTATGTCCCTTAACAGACCAAGTGCAGCCGAACAATTAGCGGAAGCCCTAAACTGCGGCAAGGCTATTATTACCGCCATCCAAGAAGTACGATGGGATGGACCGGGCAAACGCAAACTAGGGCGACTGCTACCGATAACAAAGACACCGTCTATTCAGGCAAAAAGTCTTGAATTTCAACAGTATCCACGCATGCCCCAACAGAGGAAAAAGATGAAGACACCAAAGACATATTCTTGGAGCTCTTGGACAAGACATATGAGCAGTGCCCTGGCTATGACATTAAAATTGTCTTAGGAGATTTTAATGCCAAGCTAGGAAGAGCAGACATCTTTGGTGGCATAATCGGGAAATACAGCCTGCACGACACCACCTCCGACAACGGATTCAGGCTGATCGATTTCGCTGCGGGGCGAGATGTTCTGGTAGCTAGTACGCAGTTCACACATCTTAATATTCACAAGGGGACATGGAAATCTCCTGATCAATCAACCGTCAACCAGATTGACCACATTGCGATCGACGCACGACACTTCTCCAGCATCCAGGATATCTGAACATTCCGAGAGGCCAACATTGACTCGGACCACTACCTCGTTGTAGCCAAGGTACGTCTACGGATATCGTGATCCAAGCCAAAACAATTAAGTACTGTGAGAAGATTCGACGTTAGACGGATACAATCGCAAGAGACTGCCATGTCCTTTTCCGATCAAGTGTCTAATAACCTCTTAAGGAGTCCTATGCTGCTTGCATTAAACATTGAAAACCAGTGGCAACATTGCCTTGCAGCCATCAGAGATGCCGCCTCTGAAGTGCTAGGTTTCACACGGCCACCACAGCGAAATCCCTGGTTTGACGACGAATGCCTTCAAGCGCACGCAGCGAAACAGTAGGCATACAAAACGGCGCTGTACAAAAGGACCAGAGCTGCTCGCAAGCTCTACGAGCAGAGGAGGAGAAAGGAACACCGGTTTCTTAGAGCATGAGAAGTATGCCAAAAGGTACAAAACCCTCTCAAGGGTACCAGCCACAAACCGAAGCCTGTAAAGACGATCAGGGCAACATCGTAGTTGAACCGTAGTCGATGCTGAGAAAATGGAAAGATCACTTCTCCAAATTAACACAATAACAATTCCGCCTAACCGACCTCGACCAAGTGAAGATAGTTATATATAAACTCAATTCAAACAAATCTGCTGGGGCTGACGGCATCGCTGCCGAACTATTCAAAACATCAGGCGATGACTTGATATTGAGCATGCACCAACTCATCTGCAAAATATGGTCGAAAGAAAGCATGCCCGATGAATGGAATCTAGACTATCTATTACAAATTCACACTGCGCCAGATCTTGCAAAAAACCCAGGAACTTCAAATTGATACCCAACATTTCTTTATCGATTTTAAAGCCGCGCATGACAGCTTGTATAGGGAAAAGCTCTTCATAGCAATGTCTAATTTTGGCATCCCAGTTTAACTTATCCATTTGTGCAGAATGACGATGGAGAATGCACGCTCTATAAAGGTCGGAAAAGATCTCACCGATGAATTTGATGTCAAAAAAGGTTTTCGACAAGGCGACTTCTTCAACATCGTTCTGGAAAGAATTGTGCAAAACTCAAACGTCAACACTAAAGGCACAATCTTCCAAAGGTCCATCCAATAACTGTGATAAGCCGATGATATTAACATAATTGGAAGACCAAAATGTGATGTCAGTTAAGCGTTTTTAAGCATTGCGATTGAAGCGGAGAAGATGGGTTTAGTGGTCAATGAGTGCAAGGCCAAGTATATGCTGTCATCAAAAAAGGATATTGATCAACGACGTATTGGACAAAACGTCACCATTGACAACTATAATTTTGAGGTATTTGAGGACTTTGTCTACCTAGGCACCGCTATAAACTCAGACAACAACACCAGCACTGAAATCAAACGAAGAATTACTCTTGCAAATCTTCCCTCGAGAATTTAAAATCACCATCTATAAGACACTCATTATCCGGGTTCTCATTAATGGCGCTGAGGCCTTGACCATGTTAAAGACAGATGAGAGCGTCTTAGGATGCTTCAAAAGAAAAATTCTTCGGGTGATTTTTGGTCCCGTCTGCATAGAATGGAGAATGGAGGAGTAGGTAAAACGTCGAACTGCATGGCCTGTACAGCAACACTGACCTTAATTGTTAACAGAATTAAAGTACAACGACTTCAATGGCTGGGTCATGTAGAGCGAATGGACATCAACGCTCCAGCCCGGAAGGTCTTCGAATCCAATCCCGAGTGACGGTGCAGTAGAGGAAGACCGCGACTCAGGTGGCGCACATAGGTGGGAGAGGACCTCAACCAACTTGGTGTGCGAAACTGGAGGCAGCTAGCTAGGGACCGAGGTGGCTGGAGGCGCATGTTAGTTGAGGCCCAGGTCCACCCCGAACTGTAGCGCAACCTTAAGTAAGTTACTCTCGAGAGAAATATTTAATTGCCTTTAACAGTCCAACCAAAATACTCGAACTTCTGGGAATGCTTATCAGTATACACTCAAGCTCGACTGTGGTCGTATTGTCAAGCACAGAGATTCGTTCTTAAGCCGTATTACGCGAATTTGAAATATGCAGTTTAAGTACAAACAAATTTTTAAAACCCGTTCGAAAACCTATAAGTTAAACAAAAATTCGAATTCTATTGCGGTTCTATTTCTTATTAATATAAATATTTTGTAGATAAATTTAAATATATCAGGGTTAAACTTAGATGATTTCGAAAATAGTTTGTTTGTGTGTACTTTATGTCAAAGTCATAAAGTTTAAGGTGTTAGGGCACCCCAGAATTTTAGAAAAATTGATGTTTTTTTACCTTAAATTGTTTCCTAGTTATTTTTTATTGAAGCTATTGCAATAAATTACTGACGATCATTTAAAAGTAATTGTTCTATCGAAATACTTAGGATATTTGCTTTACATTAGGTAGGTAATTTTGTATTAACAAGCATATGAATATTTTGTAGGAAAATTTAGCATTTTTTTCAATTAATGAAGCGTGTCATTTGGCCAAAAATCAATAAACCGCAACAACTTTACGATCTCCTCCCTTAGAGCCTAAGAAAAAGGATTCATCAGAAGAACTATGCACAGCACAGAGAAAAAAACCGCAAGGGACTTATAGCCCCTTAAGAATTTAAAAAAAACACTTTCACCCCCCTTTCTACGCCACTGCGGTAGATACACATGTACTGGAAATAGACAGATTCCAAAATTCTTATAAGAAAAAGATATTTGTTTTTGTTTTTAATAATTCTTGTAAACACGTGTATTCTTGAATTTGTCTACATGTTAATCAGAATTTTTGATTTTGAAAATGTTTTACAGCTCAGTTACAATTAAATCATCTGGTAGGGTAATTAATTGGCAATCAAAATTCTACCCTTTCAGCTGAAAATTCTTATAAGAATTTCAAATAGGTACCAACCATAACCTCCAAAACTTTCGTTTTGCAAAAAAAAGTTTTCTTAGCGCTTAAATACCTTCCACGATTCATCATCATTCATCAGCAACATCATCATCAAATTAAAGTGGCAACTTTGTTTGTTCGTTTATTGCTCATGCTCATGTTTCGTTTTTTCTGTTATTTTCTTTTGATGTGCGATTCTCCCGTGGCGTTCGCGTTGCGTTGCGCCGCATATCCACAAAGTCTCAACAAAAACAAATTCAGTTTGTCAATGGCGTACTTTGCATTAGGATCGCGCGTATCTCTTCTCACTTGAAGCTTTAATTTCTGTGCAAAATAAAATAAAAAGAAACAAAACCAAGTTTCTCCTTGTTTTTTGTTTCCTTTTTGTTAATCGTTTTAGTTCTTTTATTTCTATTTCTTCGCTATAAAAGTGGAATTTAAAGGAAAATTATTTAACCACCAATAAAAATATACAACAATTAAAATGTGGATAGCTGGAAAAATGTAAAATCAAAATGACAGTGACATAATATATAACATCAAATTTTTGTTTGGCCAGTCCCACAGTGTGTTTGCAAAACGAAGAAAATCCAAGAAAATAAAATAAAACAAGAGAAATATGAAGAAAAAGTTTTTCAAAATGGGGAGCAAAAAGGATTGTGCAAATTCGACAATAACAATTTTCGTGTTTCGATATTCGAATAATGTCCATTTATAAATTTAATTCGAATTGAAATGAAATTCCGTGTATAAAATTCGAAACTAAAAATGCGACCAAGTTCATCAAATTAATTTAAATTCGAATAAGAAATTAACAAGTTGATGAATTTAGTGAGAATTGAGAATGACGACGACGAAAGCGACCGCGACGACGAAGATTGTTTAGTAGAATTTCAAAGTGAATAAAACAAAAATACATAATACGCAATGTCCGTAGTCCGTGTGCGAAAAAAAATAACAATCAAAAGAAATCGACTTAAAAATACGACGGAATTTTGAGTGTGCGTATACCCTACCAACAAATAGCAAAAGTTGCTTATGCTTTGAGCTTTGCTTTGCTACGGATCGGCTAATAAAAGGAGTAAAAAAAAATTAAATTTAATTTTTGATACCGGAACGAGAGAAGAGGAAGAAGAAAAACATAGAAAAAACAACAAACAATTCGCAAATGAAAATAAAAATATAACGACCCAAACAAATTTCATCACTGTTTTTTTTTTCATACAGTGCGGTTTATTTGGTTAGGCATAATACAGTGGTCAAGGGTCCAGGCCAGGCCCAATAGTGAATAAAATCCGTTCTTTTGTAGGGGAAATCCACTTAGCTACTTTATGCTAGGTTGACACTTGTTCTTAGGTCTGTTCGTTTACTCTGAAAAATAAGGAATTTGAATTTCCTTTCGACAGAATTCTCTCAATAAAAATGTAGTCAATAAAATGTTAAGTATTGAAAATCAATGACAGGTGGAAAACTAGGGGTGATATTCTGTAAGGAAAAAACGAACGAATTTTACGCTCCTCTGAATAATTTGCTTCATGCAACTCAAAAACCAAACAAATTCGATCACATGGTTTGCAGAATGTAATATGTCGTTATTTGAAAAGATCTTTTTAAATAGTCTGGGTTCAGATTTACGCCTCTTTCACATGACGGCTTCGTTCGTAAGGCTAAATTTCGGAGGCGACTTAAAACTGTAGTCTCAGTGACTTAAATAAACGATATTTTTGGTTGGTCTTGGTTTTTAAGAAGAAAGTAATGATTTTGTTCAACCCGCTTGGGAGTTCCAATTTTTGACGTAAATTATGTTCGTAATAAATTAACACAACTTGCAAGCGTTGCTCAGGAGTTAAGGCCCAACTATTATAGGCATAAGCTAGCATTTTCGCGCATAAGTAAACGTGCGAATACAAAGAATCTCAATACGAGTGAACATAATGGAGTCTAGCTCCGTTTCGTTCAATTTTTCTCAGTTTCGTTAACTTAAGCAAGAGCGATCCCAGTCGCTCGCCGAATAAGTAAAATCTCACATGTAGATACGTGAGCAAAATTACATTATGGCTATGCAGTAATTTCGCAAACTTAAGTGAATTTTCGTTGGGTTTTTGACATAAGCTAGCTTATGCGCGCATAAGTAAACGTGCGAATACAAAGAATCTCAATACGAGTGAACATAATGGAGTCCAGCTCCGTTTCGTTAAATTTTTCTCAGTTTCGTTAACTTAAGCAAACTTAAGCGATCCCAGTCGCTCGCCGCATAAGTAAAATCTGACGTGTAGATACGTGATCAAAATTGCATTATGGCTATCCGCGTAATTTCACAAACTTAAGTAAATTTTCGTTGGGTTTTTGACATAAGCTTATGTTTGGTTATGCCTATTATATTTGGGCCTTAAGTCTACATAATGAAATGTCAAAACAGAATAAATCAAGTGACAGCTTTCAAAAAGACCAACTTCGAACATTATTGCCAGATCGAAAACCAAACGTCTAAAACACACCTGACATATTGTCACAGTGCCTTCGCCGTATTATTAGTGTTATACGTAATTTTATGGAAGCTTTCAAAAAAGCCGATTTTTATTTGTTTGTTTTGTGCCACTTCCGATACAAACTTAGAAAGATTCGCGGGATACATCTTTGTGTTAAATTTAGTTCATCCTTACTATTTTTTACATGAGACTGATATCCAAAAATGACAGTCAACAGGTAATGCCATCTACGTCGAAATTGCTTAGTTTACTAATCACCTAAAAAAGTGAACTAAACACTTATTTTTTACAAAATAGCATGATCCGAACTTTCTTATCTGTGAGACAGAGACAGCACGATCATTCAATTTTATAGTTTTTATCCATGTTCAAATTTTGGTGAATTGCGAATTTCGGATCAAAGAAATTTTTTTGGTCTATTAGCGTTGTGTAAACCCATTTAAAATTTTTGGAGGCTATCAACGAAATTTAAAAATGCCCATTGCTTTCCTTTCTTGGGTTCTCCATTAAACATTTCCGATGACAGGACTATCGGCCTGTCATCAGATAATCCAATAGAGCCCAACAATTCAACATCCAGTCCATAATCCGGTCATCCTAGTTTGGATTTTTTTGAGCGGATCAAAATCCTTTCATCAAATTTGACGTTTGTGTTGTATGTAGTGTGAGCGTCCATTTTCTACAGTCTTTTTGAAATTAAAATTTCATTTCGTTTAAATTGTCTTCGAGTGCCTAAATTCATTAATTCAAAGTTATCTTAACTAGGCACAGAACAGCTTCAAAGCACCGTCCTCTATAATAGACTAAACCAAGCTTAAGCCAGCGTAAGGGAACGAACCAATACGCAGCCTTATATGTCACTACCATAATAGACGTTCTGCTCAATTTCGTTAAATTTCGCTAACTTTCGCGCAATTACGTAAGAGCCATTTAAATGGCTCGAGCTTAAGCAAACGTCAAATTTGCTTAAGTTACATGAATTCAATATGGTTACTTTTTGTTTTGACGATAACTTTTCGTTCGGTTTTGACATTAGCTTACTTTCGGTTAAGTCTATTATAGTTGGGCCTTTCCTCTTGTGGAGCCTCAGGGTTTGTTAGCTCAAACATAAGACATCCAAATAAGGTCCTAAGAAACCAAATGCATGATTTAAACAAATTCCAAAGGATATTTTTCCAATTCGAGAAGGTTGGAAAAAATCCGTCTTAAATTTTATTGACGATAGCTCTTGCTATTATTGTATTCAAAAGGGCGGTATATCCTATTAGTTAAATAGTGGATTGGATCTTTCAAATCATACAAGACAAGACAATATCGGGTCATGTTTTACTTGTCAGTTTAGTTATGGCCTAATTGCAAGAATTCTTAAGAATTATCACTCTAATTAATATCAAAGGGATTCTATTTATTTAATCTTATGATCCTAAGCTCGATAACCTGTTTTCTAGGGCAATAACTGCTTTACCCGAAAGTTTACGGGGTTTTCCAATGGTAAAATAAAACATTGGTTTTAATTTAAATCTATCAAAGTGCTAATGTTACCATTTTTAGCGTTCCATTGGTATAAATGAATAACTTTATTTTTTATTTAAATTCAAATAAGATCAAAAGTTTTCATATATCACACAATTGAAATGTCAATTTCAAATTTCATTTGGTCAGTTTATATATCGGAGATCTCAGAGTATTCTCAGAAATATAAACAACATTATAGCGCCAATACAAATCCGGAATCATTACAATGATCTTAACTATGTTTAAAAAGCTTGACGTTTAAAAGATGTGTTCAAATTCTTAAAGTTGTTTGTCAAGTATGGTTCGATAACTATGTGCCGGATTAAAATTTGACATCATATTAGAGTTCAAATGCTGTCAAACACCACTTCCCATTTTCAAATTCCACTCAATCAAATTGCGTTTGTCAAAAATGGTCACGTTCAGACAACATTAGCGATTAATTTGTAGTCAAGCTCATTCTTTGAGCGTAAATTGTGACCACGACAACTATTTAGCTGATCAAGTGTCATAAACTTCAAACTCGGAACTTTACTTCGCTAAAAAACTACAATGCAAAAGCTATCAAAGAAATAAGTAAATCATAAGGTATGAAGGTTCAGATTTCAGTTCAAAGAAAAAACATGATCATTTTGTCATTTTGACATAAGTAGACTTGACTTAATAGCAAGGAAGATTTTTCGTGACTAACTTTCCAGATAATTTTCCAATAAAAGGTCCGTTCGTACTTTCTGCACTAAAATTCGTAAAAAGAGGTGAAATTATCTCACAAAAAGACAAAACTACAAAAAAGTAAGCGAACGGTAAAACAAAAAAATTTTCCCACAATTTGACCGTCAAAAAAAATATAAATCTTGAAACATCATCGCTTCATTTCGTGACATCATGCTGGTCTATTGTTTTTTGTTTATGAAAAAACTTGATTAAACTGAAACTTAAAAATTGCAATCTTGTTGCTGTTCTTTGGAAAAGAATTTTTAATTTTATAAGTGACAGCAAAAGCGAGCAATTTATTTAATTTATTTGAAGTTCTTTCAAATTTGACACTTCACAAATCAGCCCAAAACATTTTCAAGGGTTAAAATTCTTATGTTGGGGAAATATTTTACTCTCGTGAGCGCTCTCTTTTACGAAAAACTACGAAATTTTTGCGTACGCGAACAGAATTTAGTTAAATTTGGCAATTTTTCGTAAAACTAGACTGTTTTAGGAAGGTACTCGAACGGACCCGAAGTTGTCTTCATTGGATGGTAATTTTTTCCCTTATGTAATCTTAACCTGTCCAATATTTTAAAGTGTTAAACACTCTAATGTCATTTTAATCAGGGCTGTCGCAAGGAATAGAGAACCAAATAAAAGCCCTTTTATATTGGTATCACTAAAATTATACTGACAGATGATAAAAGCTGGACATTCCATTACCAAAATGCAAAACCAATTGATCTGCACTTTTTTTTTACCATTTGCCATTTTGTGGCTCTTTTGTTACACACAATTTCTTTTGGCCCACTTGTTTTTTATTCAATGGTGAAACTGAACTTAAATTTTGTTTTATTCTTACAAAAGTGTATCGATTCTTCCTCTTCTACTTCTCCATTACTACTTTATCGAAATATTGTGTTAAGTGTACCTTTTTTCTCCAATAAAGGTTAAAATTATTTAAATCTGAGAAAAAAGAAAATTAAAAATTCTTCCTGAATTAGTTTAAAACAAATGAAGAAAAGAAAAATACCAACCTGCTGTAAAAATATAAATTAATACTGCAAAAGAAAGAAAAAAACGCAAAATTTTAAACAAATCATCTCCTACCTTACCAATGTACCTACCACCCGCCTCTCTTCCCTCATCGCATAACAATTAATATCAATCTACTGCCTAAATAAATAAAATTCGTACCAAGTGTTGTTTTATACCAACAAAAGAAAAAAATTAAAAAGAATTGATTGTTGCATTCCGTCTTATTGTTTATGTTTTTTTTCCAATCCTTGTACCGTGTCATTTGTGCTTTTTTAAAGTGTCACATAAATTATACATAAATTATTTGTTTATTTAAAAGTGTTAAATAAAAAAAAGAAAGAATACAAATTACAACAACGACGACATCAAGTTTTTGTTCAATCAACAATAATAATAAATTATTATTATTAGCAAACAAATTAAAAAAAGATTGCTGATTTTTGACAACCCTTAACCAAATGCTTAAAAGGAGGAAAGTTATATTAATACTTTATGGCGATGTTTTTGTTTTCCTATAATGAATTAGTGTTTTTACTAATTGTTTATAGTTTTGTTATAATACAACATGGATTAATAACTAATAATATAACAGGTGAGTTTTGTTAATTATTTTATATATAATTTGACTAGAAACTAGAATTTATATTTCTTGAAGTTTAAATTAAATCAAATCATCATCAGCGAAAGTTATTCTATTCATAAATTAAATCTTAGGTGCTACGTAGAAGGCAGTTTCCGTACCTATTCCTATCCTACTTACCCACCAACCCAGCTTTATAGATTTTGGGAAGGTGGTTAGCCTAGAAAAGGAATGAGGATAAATGAGGACGATGAAAAGTAGGGGAAAGAAACATGGGGTTTTATTTTTTCTTTTAGTTTGATGTAAAAGTATTAAAGATTTCGGTGCTGCCATTGGAGAATAAAATGTTAAATTCATTAAAAGTTTAGTGTAGTAAATTATTTCGTGTAGGTTTCAATCAGTCGTTAAATTTTATTGATGGTAGGATTTTATTACAGTTCACTATAAAACATCTCTTAAAGGCCGAATAGTTATACAGTCAATAGGTTTTTATATAAAGACTCGGTTTGATGTTAAATCTATATAAAAATAACATTTCCTGATCTTTTACGAATATAATTTCTTTGTGTTAGATAAAGTACTTTCTATTAAGCCCAACTTAATAGCCTTAATACATGGGCTTTTGACTTTAAGTTGTACAATAAATATATGATGCCTCTAAGCAGTGTTTAATAATATGCTTTAACTTCAAAATTGGAATTTCTATGATCTGGTATTTAACTGACTCTTCAAAAATTACTTAAAAACTATAAAAAAAAGACCACATGGTGATTTATTTGACGATTTTGCAAATTTGTATTTATATATGACACTTCTCTTTATATAAGGATCTTTTGATCTTATAAATTAATAGGATCTCTAAATTTTAGGAAATTCTTTCATATCAGAAAATAAGCCGTTTTTCAGATTTACAACGTTAGTGTTCAAGTTAATGCCGCTGATTGTTTAGTTGTTATGAGTATTGGAATAAGAAGTTTCATATTAAATAACGATCTTTTTGGCAGCTATTACTTTCGAAGCTGTCATATTGTACAATTTGTGAAATAAAAATGGAACGATGATCACTTAAAGAAAATCATTCTGTTGACTGTTAGCTTAGATAAAGCTGGAAAATAAGTTTCGATTAAAGGAAAAAGGTTTTGACTTGACTTCGATTGCCTGTAATTTGTTAATTTTGTAAAATTGAGGAGGGGTTAAAACTGCGAAAGAGGTTATTTTTAAAGTTCCATTTAGAGTCAAATCTAGTTATTTGAGTAGAATTGGGTTTAGGGTTTGAGGGTTATGAAACAGGTTTTTTAAGTTTAATGACCTTAGAGGATAGTGGAACATATTTTTTTGAATTATATTCCAGTTTATTCAGCTTCGTCAAAGACGTTTTTTCTAGTCGGAACAGGAACAGAAAAGCCATTGATATTTTGCAGGCATGTTGATTTTAAAGCTTTTGTGGTGCCTGGATCGAGGAGGTGAATATTTTGTATTTAATTATATTTATAGTATCCACGGCATTTTGAGTAACGCGAGAGGTTAATGGAGACCGGCAAAAATAATATAAGATATATTATGTAGGTGACTGCTCCGGAGTGAAGAAAGCTTAGGTTTTCTTTTACGGATTCCAAAGAATTGGAAGCAAAATAAGAACAAAACATGTCATTTAATGATTTTTAATTGCATCGCAACGATTGAATTTTAAAATTTATTTTTATAGCGAAAATCGTTAATTATAAGGTTGGTTAGAGTAGAAAATTCTTTTTCGATACCAAAGAATGTAAAAACACATTTTTTTTTGGAACAGTTATCAACGTTGCTAATATCATCAAAAACTTTCAATAGCAAGTCGTTAAACCTGTGTGGTTAGAACTATTGTGTCTAAAATTAAGAGCAGATTCTGATGTCGTGTTTCAATTCAGCACCAGAAGTTTTAGGCATTGAGTATCAACGGAGCGGAGCTGATATATCGAAAATGTATAATGTGTGTCAAAATTTAGTATATAAGAAGCTAAAACACGCTTCCCCTTGCATATCTGCAGATTGAATATTATTGATTTTTGAGTAAGTTTTAATAATATGTAGGCGGTAAATTAGAAGCTATTGAATAAAATGTAATAACGGGTGCATAGCTTTCTGAAGCACGTCTAAAATGTTCAATTTCCATTACTTTGTGAAAAATAATCTGAATTTAACGTATGGCGTGTTGAATGGTCCCATACATCTGAGGCTTGTGGCATATTCGAATATCTAAAAGAGCCAAACGGCACAATTTGAAGTTAACATTACATTGACATGAGGTACCCATATTCTCGAATCATTTGAAACGAAACACTATCTTGTTGAAATCAAAAGTTAGACCAACAAAGTTGGTAATCATCGTACTAAAGTGCTTGGTGTTAACACTGATGACCTAGCTAACGTTCGTTTTCATAAAAACGCCCATTGTATGCTATGACCGAGAATTGTTATAAGAAGGAAAATTATGCATGTTTTAATCTTCTATTTGTATCATGAATTTCTTGCTTTATCCTTTTACTTGCTCGCAACTGCTGTCTTTTTTAGATGGTTTAATTTTTTCTAATTCTTTGTTAGACAGCTTTGAGAAGATAACTCCAAAAATTAGGTCGCAAAAATAATGACCAAAGGGAGGGCATCACCTCTCTATGAGAACGCTGAACTCGTAAACGTCAGGTGAAGCCGAAGCTGAAAAGTGTTTGTGATTCAGCCATAAATGATATTGGTGTACCACAGGGTTCCATCCTTGACACTTTTCTGTTTAACGTTTATATCCATGACATCGACATTGTAATAATGCAGTAAATATGCTTTATTTGCGGATGATAGGCTGTTAAAACGCAGGAAGATTTGGATTTTCTAAGTGTTTGGTTTAAAGCAAACAAGCTAAAATTAAATGTATCAAAAACAAAATTGATGATTATTGGTAATAATACAAGTGAAGTTTGACAAACATTAAAGTTGATAATGAAAACTTAGAAATAATAACGCAAGAAAAGTACCTTGGTGTTGTTACAGACAACAAACTTTCATTTAATAAACACAAAGACTATGTAGTGAAAAAAATATCAAAAAAGGCTAACTTATTGAGAAGAATTCGAAAAAATATTTCAACCGTTTTAGTGCAATAAATATCTTCAATGCGACAATAAGAACACACTTTGAATACTGTCCATCAATTCTGTTTTTGTGCAATCAAGAAATGATTAATAGGCTTCAATTTCTCCAAAATAAAGCAATGCGAACAATTTTAAAGTGCAATAATTATACTCCAATCGCTTTTATGTTAGATATGTTAATAGATATGATCGGTAGTGTAGGTTTTCCTTTTCTTGGTATTAATGTGCTTAGTGAAAAAACTAAGCCCTAGAGTAATTTTCTTTGACTGTAGCTTTATAGAAAGTTTAAGATTTAAAGCCATTAACATTGATAAGGTCCATATGTTCTTATAATGAGTTTTTTCTTGTGTTTTCGGTGGCGTTATATGAAATCGCTTGCTTACGCAGATAAACCCTAGACCATTGTTGACAGCTGGAAAGATAATATTCAGAGCGATATTGCTCTCATACGGCCCCAATTTCTGCAAAAAGTTGTCCGAATTTCGGTGTCCCGAAATCATTTTTAAAATATTACGGCGGCGTTCCCTTATCTTTATGAAACTAAATTCCTGGCCATAGTATTAAATTATATGTGTTTTTATTTGTCCTTGAAAATCAAACTTAAAAAAAAATACACCCTTCATAAGTCTAACTCTTTTCCTCTTAATCGGTGTAAGACATTTGATTTTGATGGGCAATAATATTAATATTAAATTTGGACAACGAAAAGATATGCAAAGATCTTTCAATCCTACAAACTTTTTGTTTACTATGTACATTAAATAATAAATCCTTAATGTTGCATACTTATTTGCCGAATTTCGACAAATACTTACTTTCTTAAAAAAAGTAGCGTTACAGAAGGCCAGGCCCGTCATCAACCAACATGCATCTTCAGCCAGTTCGGTCCCTAGCTAGCCGTTGGTTATATTGTTGGTTGAGGCCCTCTCCCCACTTGCTGAGCTGTGTGTCGCGATTGGATTTGAAGACCTTCCGGGCTGAACCATTGATGTCCATTCGCTCGACATGACCCAGGTATCTTAGTCATTGGAAATTTATTCTTTTTACCAGGTCAGTCTCGGAAGATACAAGGAAAGCTATAGACGAGGATAATGTCACATTTTTAATACTCCTCGATTTCTTAAAAGCGTTTGACATGGTAAATCACATGGTACTTTGCGAAAAACTCTTACGTCATTTTAACTTTACTTCCTCCGCAGTCATGCTCTTATTTTCATACCTTACTGATCGAATGCAAGCAGTAAAAGTTAACAGAACTTTTTCTAACTTCCTACCTGTCGTTAGGGGTGTTCCGCAAGGTTCGATTCTTGGCCCGTTGTTGTTTTCAAACTATGTTAACGAACTTCTTTCAATTGTAAGACAATGTTCAATACGCCTGTATGTTGCTGACACCCAACTCTATTTGAGCTGCCCATTGGGACGTATTGAACAATCTGCAGCTTCTATAAATGAGGACTTACGCTTGATTGAGCGTTGGTCGGGTAATAACTGCTTACTTCCAAAGAAATCAAAGTGTCTCGTGGTTTCAAAAAACAAAATTGATGTGTCTTACTTTCCAGCAATCCTTTTGAATAACTGACCTATTGCTTATGTCGACTCAGCTAAAAATTAAGGTGTAGTTTTTAACCGCAGCCTTACCTGGACACATCATATAAACAACACAATTGGGAAATCATATGTTGTCCTACGCATACTTTGGTCAACACAGCACTTTATTCCTTTAACAATTAGAATTTTGCTAGTAATATATTCACGGGCTGAGACGTTACGATAGAGTTTCGTAGCATACATCCCAACTTCTTGGGATGTCGTTTGAGAATTTTATAAAATTCCGCACAATAACCTTGTTCTCTGACATACCCGCCAACCTGTGGATCTTTACAATTAATTAAACTTTTTATCGTAATTCCGCGTTTTCAGTGTCTAACATCTGAACGTCAGTTCTTTGTCAACTCTGTAAGAATTTCATTTCAAGAATTATTATAATCAGAGAAATAAAAAGTCTTAATAACACAAAAAAAGGGGAAAGGAACTTAAAATTTACTTTAATAATGCATAGATTAAGTTACATTCTCTAATTTGTAAAAATATGTAAAACTTGAATTAAAATCAATTATGTATGTAGCTACTGTACATTTTACAAGCTATACTATAAATAAGATATTGTATCTTAAAGTGTAAGCTAATCAAGATATAAATAAATACTAAATACTAGTAAAAAATACTAGTACAAAAAATACAGACCTTACAGTTCGTCATTATGTCTTTTCCTACACTTTCCATCTATGCAGACGGAACCAAAAATCACCCGATGAATTTTACTCTCGAAGCATCCTAAGATGCCCTCATCTTTCTTTGACAGGGTCCAAGCCTCAGTGCCAAAAATGAGAACCGGAAGAGAGGGGGGACTTTATTACTCAATTGCTTTCTAAGTCCAAAAAAGCAGCGATTTATAAGAGTTATTCTTCCTTCGATTTAAGCGCTGTCGTTGTTGTCTGAATGCATAGCGGTGCCTAGATAGCTGTCCATGTTGACGTTTTGTCTAAGACCTCGTCATTCAATAAGAACTTAATGGCTGAAACACAAACACGCTTCAGTTTCGTCTAGGTTACTTTGGGCCTGCTTCGAGGTTGCTTTGAATGACGCTTCCTATATGACATTTCTAAAATGGCACTTCTGTCATTAGTAGCTCCTATTTTTTCTCAAAGTAAAAAAATATGAGTTTTAAAATCGAAAAACTTAAATTTATCACGGCTTACACCGCCTATAATAACCAATGGGAATCCCTCCAAACTTTTTTTACAACTGTTGAGCTGTCAGATAAAGCAAATTTGAACTAGAGCTACCGTTTAGAGTCACATTACGTAAAATTACGTTATTTTCTTTACGATTGTCAAAAAAAAACGTGAGGTCGAAGCTTCATTGTGATTGGCGATAGCATGCATTGAATTCCTATGGCTGAATTCTTTAACGTCAGGCGAAGCCGAAGCTGAAGCGTGTTTGTGTTTTAGCCATAACGAACATTATGCTCATTCGGTAGCTTTCACGGTATTAAAAATTATATCTTTTCTATCTAACCTTTTGAACTTGCTGTGATTCTTACACCTTATTCCCTTTCTATTAAATCAATTCAATATAGGTTGGCAAAATGGCAACACTGATTGTTCAAAAGCGCATGTCGATGTTGAACTTAAAAACAAACAAAAAACTAGAAATCAACTTTGTTCTCTCTCCTAATTCCAAACCCAATCGAACGAAACCGCCATAACAGAAAACAGAGTTTTTTGAATATCAAAATGAAACAAAACCGACGAATATTGAAGAAGAAGATGAACGACGACGATGGACGAAAACGAACAGAACCAACAGAACAGAACAAAACAACCGTAGCCGGGCTTAGAATGTTTTTGATTTTATTTTGTTGTTTTTCTTATTATGTGCGTTGTTGTTATATTTTCCTCCGGTTTTTGTTGTTCCTCTTCATCTTGCATATTTTGGTTATTGGTTAATAGTATTTTAAGTATTTCTTTTTGTACTCCTATTTTAATTTATATCCGAGATACTTTTTTAGCTTCTTCTTCTTGTTCTCCATCTCCATGACGAACACGAAGAAGATGTGGGAGCTGTTCTGCTATGGAACGCGGCAGTGCTAGAGAATGGATATACATATAGTAGCGTTTAATACACATCGTGTCACATGAATAGGGACAAGATTTTTTCGTTTTTTATTTGACGATATTTTTCAAATCCTTATGTTTTTTTTTGAAAAACACAAATGTTGAATGTATGAGGTATGTATTAAGTTTATATTGTCAACTTTTGGAGTAAGTTAATAAAAACAAGTTTACTAGCGATTTTCCCTTAATCTTCCATACAAAAGACCCGCTATTTTGTGTCACATGAATAGGGACAAGATCTTAAATTACCTACTAGCGTGTTCAATTGTAAGAGGTAAGAGTCCAACCAAGAAAGAAATAGGCCAAATTTGCCGGGATCTTGACAAAACCATCCGTTTTATAGCCAGGGGAGTCATTCCATCCTCAATAATTTGCTTCACATAACTTTGTCACTATCGTCTCATCTATCGTTTTCAGTATAAGATAGCTCAAATGTCAAAATGAACTTAGCGAAAGCTAATGCTGATATTATTGAAATTATGAAGGCCTTTTTTGAAAAATTTTTAACAAAACTTATTATAACCAGTTTTTACCCGACTTCGTCCGCATTAGATATTTTTTTGGATAGTAGTATGAAAAAACCTGAGCTGTATTTTTTTGTTCGTATGATTGAATTATCAGAATGAAAACATTTTTTCCTTTTGCTATTCCAGTCATGATTATGGCTTATATAATATTTCGTCCTAGGTGCGTGATCTGAAACCGTGTACCATTACATAACTTTGGTGCGTCAAGATTTCCCATTAACAGGACTGGAACAACAACCTTCAATCTCAACTTATGAGAAGGCACCCCTGATAATTCCAAAGAATTAAGAAACTCTATTGGGTATGATGTTACTTGCTCCGTGGACATAACGTTGTCTACTGAGAGGTACTCGACGATATCTTCCTCCACGTCCGACATAATTTGTTCGTTTATCTGGCTAACTATCTCATTAGTTGGAGCTAAAATTGCCCTTTCATACAACCACTTCCGATTGCCCATATTTATATGCAGGTTTGGATTGACATTATTTTTTATTTCTTGTGTGCGACAAACGTTTTGACAGAATTCATGACTCAACGTAATCGAGCCGTTGCAGTCTGTTGGCATACAATCTTCTCCGATTTTTAGAAGAGCAGCGGTTGTCCTGCTTGGGAATCATTGTGTAGCTGTACTCGCATATTCGTAGTCAGACAAAACTTTTTTATATGTACCCATAACAGAGATGCTTTCAAAGATGCGTTTATTTCATCTGCCGGTTTACCTCTTGTAATTACCGGCAGGGTCTGTCTAAAGTCGCCTGCTAAGAGAACCATGATAGCCCGGTTGTTCTTGATGTCTTTCAGTGTACGATCTAGTGCTTCAATGGCTATTTTTTGGGACATTGAACATTGATCCCAAACCAAGAATTTACACTGCTGCACTATTATTCCACGCTCACTACTTTTGCTGATTTTACATACTGGCGTTTTCTCATGAACTTAGTTCAACTGCAGTTTCAAAACCTGTCCGTCCACCACTAAGCAGCGTAGCTGCTATTCCTGAGGAAGCTACTACTAAAGCACCTCCATTGTTTTTCCGAATTTGATCTAACAATAAATTCCAAAGAAAAGTTTTGACTGTGCCTCCTGGAGCATCTAAAAATAGGAAACCATCTTCTCCGCTGGAAATTTTGTGTATAACTGTGTCAAAACTATTTTTTGTTCTGAATTTAAAAGTGGAATATCCTCTGTTATTCTCTGATCTAGATCGACAGTATCATAGTTTAATTCTCGAACTAAATCAATGCTCACTTACCCAATTCTTCGTGGTCTAGTCATCCCAAATTCAGAGAAATCTTTCTCAGTAATTTTTACAACGTGATCTTCTACAAAAGTTAACGCCTCATTGTAAATTATATCAGTCGGATTTTGTTCTTCAAAAATATCATCCGCCATATCATTTTTAAACTTATCCCAAAATTGTTGAGGATTTTACAGTGCACATGTTGCTACTAATATAACAAAAAGCTCTCGCACTTTGGGAGCAGATTTGCATTGTGCGGCCTCTTCTAGAGTTAGTTCCCACTGGTTGTCATTTTCGAATAACCCTCTGGCATCACACGTCTGTCGAAGTTTTTTTAAATTCTTGATCATTATGCATTTTAAGATCATTAAAAGAGGCTTGCCCACGCACATGATGTAACAACATTCACAAACAGAAATATTGCATGTTACTAACATGGACCGTGTATACTCGCACTAAGGTATCTCCGGATTTAACAGCAGATCAATTTTGAACTGGCACTCCTTAAATGCGACGTTTCCATTATTTTCGTGTTGCATTCTAAGTGTATAATACCTTGGTACCTTGCCGTAAATAAGCGTTCTTGCAAATTCATCTCTTGAACAGAGTTAAAAAAAGCGGCGAGAGTCGTTTTAGGTAGAGAAGATAGCTTCTCTTTTAAATAGTTTTCCTTAAAATAGAGACTTTCGTTGTTAATGCACACTGAGGTCAGTAACTGAGGAAAACCCTAACAGACGCCACACAGCTTCGTTGCTGCTGACATAACGGCCAGACTGATAGGTTTGAACTTCATTCATGGGATTTGCAGCTTCCGAGTTCCTGAAATTAAATATTGCTGAGTCGCTGCCTTTATTAATATATTTGCAAATGTATTTAATAGCGCGTACTGAACTGCAAGCTTTAACGTTTATGTGGGCGTTGAACATTTTTGAAAAATCCATACTAATAACTTGGATGAAGGATGAAAAATGCATCGTTGTGGACAGTCTCTTTGATTAACTGGCAAGGCAATTTCTTGGTGCATTTCCCATCCTTCATGCAATTGCTTTAAGGATTTTCGGTGCCACATAGACCATAAATCATATTTTTGACAATAATGTCATGAATTGTCAGGTTACTATAAGGATCTGGCATTTCAGCACTGATGATTTTGTCTATTTGCTCGTGTGAAGCCGGCCTTAATATACGTGTATGATAAGTTAAACATGTTCGACAACTTATTTCATGAAGGTTGCGAATGAGTTGTTTTCCCGTAATATAAGTTTCATGCATATATTATATAAATCTTTGGAGTGAAAGCGATCAGATTCCCCAGAAAGTAATTTTTTTTCAATGGGAATGCGTTATTTTCCCGAGGTCAGAAGCAACTCATGTCCTTTCTTAAGTCTCAAACTATCTCCTTACCAAATTTCATTACATCCGTTTAGTAGTTTAGGCGTAAAAGCGACCGGCCCGGGGTAAAAAGTAGCCTATGCCCTTTCTTGGGTATCAAAATATCTCCATACTAAATTTCAAGAAATTGCTTCAGTAGTTTAGGCGTGATTGAGTTACAGACAGACAGAGTTACTTTCACATTTATAATATTAGTAAGAAGTAAGATTTGAATTCGTACAATTAATGAAATATTTTTTTAGTCCGTTGATTATATTTGGTACTATGTGTTGAAGTTTATGTCTATCGTAGTTGTGCACGTCTTCTGGTGTTGAGTTGGTGTTGAATTGGTTGTATATGAATCGGTTGTCATCAAGGTATTCTATTATGGTTGTCATCGTAAAAATATCTTCAACTTGTAGTGGCTTAAAAAGTGATACGTTCGTCGATAGTTGCTGTTAATATTGTATCGGTACCATATCGTTTCCTAGATTCCATCAAAGAGTAATACACTTGTTTTAAAACATCGTGGTTAGTGTCTAAATAGTCCTTCACATATTTCGAGTTGTTGTCGCTTAAGTTAATAATCATATCTCCCATAACAGTCACATTTTTTTTTTTTTTTAATTTGCCCTATTTGATCCGATAACTCTTTACAAAATGTCCCCTTGCTGAAACCGGGTGGTCTATAAATTCATATTACGGAAGAAGTTATGTTATATTCTAAATACTGTATTTGAATATTTTCGAACGATGTTGTTATTGTATGTAAAATTTTAATAGATGAGTTACTTTTTATAAACATGATAATACCATTCAATTTTTCAAATATTGACTTTTATTTATTAAAAAAAATAAATAAATTGGATGGCGCAACAGTCCGTTGAAAACTAGGGCCTAGTGACTTACAACTCTCAACCATACTCTCAGAGTAATGTTGTCAGGAATGGAGGGATGTGCAGTTTATATGCCCAATACGAACGGCTAATTTGAGAAAGCACTTATTCATGACAAGAGTTACTCTTGGAGAATTTGTCAATTCCTAGCAAAAGGCAGGACCTGTGAATATAACTTTAAGTGGCACAGGCAGGGATCGAATCTAAGTCCTCTGGCATGACAGTCCAACGCACTAACCATCATGCCACGGGTACTACTTTTATTTATTATGAACATAAATTTTGGAATATTTTTTGGCAAATATAACCGTATTTATCAAATTATTACAGGCACATATTGTTTTAAAAATATTTGTATATTTAAACCTCTGATTTGACCGAGCCAACTAATTAGAAACTTAGAAAAATATCAAACAAAAAGTAAGAAAACAAAAAATTCGATTATGTTTTGTGATTTAAAAAGGTTAATAATTTGTCGGAAATCCTCTCTGCTTCAAAATTGCTGCACAACGTCTTTGCATTGACTCGATTAGGTCTTGGCATCTCTTAACTGGAATTGCATACCTGACTTCTTTTACTCTTTCGAATAAACTGTCCACATTTTGAATGTTTTGAGTGCTTACGGCATTTTTGATTTCATCCCATAGGTGCTCGATAGGATTTATTTTGGACTTGACGATGACCAGTCAAGTACTCGCATAGAATTTTGATCATACAAATGTTTTGTGAGTTTTGCAGTATGCTTCGGATCATTGTCTTGTTGAAAAGACCAAATGACCGGTATATTTTGTTCAGCCCACGGTAGAATTATGTTCCCCAGCATCTGAACGTATTTCTCTTTGTTAAGAATTCCGTCAATACGATGAATGGGTCCCACGCCGTTCCAAGAAAAACATCCCCAAACGCAGATTAAACCACCGCCATGTTTGACTACCGGTGAAATGTACTTTTGGTCAAGTTTCTTACATTTTTGGCGTCGGACGTACTTTCTGCCGTCGGGACTAAAGCGATTTATCTTCTTCTCATCGCTCCACAACACAAATTTCCATCGATTTACCATCCAATCGGCATGTCTCTTGGAAAACTCGCTGTCTTTGAACATTTCTGACCATTGGTTTCTTACGTGAAATCCATCCTTGAAGTCCAGCTTCAACCAAACGACGGGCAACAGTTCTTTTTGATATGCGGATATCAGAATCGTCCATTATTTTGCGCTGAATGACTGCTGCACTTCTTCTAGGATCTGCTTTTGACAGGCGGACAATTTTTCTATCCATGTGAACTGATGTTTTCCCAGCGGCACCGAAAACCATCTATTTGGAACAGTTAAGCTGGGTTGCAATTTGTTGGTATTATAAGCCAGCTTTATTAAGCTCAACAATAGCGCTTCGGATTTTTGGCGTACAACTTCTGCCTTTTATCATTGTAAGAACCGCCTGCTCAATAGCATTTTGTTAGAAATGGATATTTTTATGATAATTAATTAAATATTCACCTTTTAATTTACATTAATACCGAAAATTTTGATTATTTTTACCTTGAAGACAATCGTTTCTAATTAGATGCCAACCAAAAAAGCATATGCCTAAACTAATATCATAACGGTTTGCATAAAGTGTCACCTATCAAGATGCTATGCATATTGTTTTAAAGCGAAAGAATGAAAGATCATAAAAAGATGACAATATGATCCGTTAGGTGTGAGACTTTTATCAATAATAGAGCAATACTGCAAAAAAAAGCTTTTCCCTATCCATGTGACACGAAGTGTACCTATGTAGTTACAAAAACAATTGAGCAAATTATGTACAAAACAAATAAAAAAGAAAAGGAACAAACTTTTTGTTGTGCTTTTCGTTTTATAATTTCATCACCGACCGCCGCGATATGTGACTCTTCATCTATGTACCTTCATAACAAGTTTGTCTGTTTTTTAATTCCTTCTTTTTCTTTTTGGGTGGAAACTCAATGGGTACCTTTTTCATTTTTGTATTTTAGGGTTGTTTAGTTATTATTTGCGAATGTACAAAAATAATTGGATTTAATAATAAATCAATGTAGGTAGGTTAGGCATACAAAAATAAAAAAAACACACACACATAATAGTGACTTACTTACCCATTTTATGAATGATCTTGTATTTTTTCAAAACTTGTTTTTCAAAATTGTTTGGTCGAGTAGGAACTTGGGTAAAGGTATACAACTTTTTGTGAAAATTAATTCACTGAATCAAAAAAGTACCGACATAAATGATAAATATTTAAATCCATTCCTGTATTCTATGAATTTTTCTATGCTTTCATCACAATCATCTACGAACGTAGGTACCTTCGACCATTCCATAAGAATTGAGTTCATATATTTTTATATAAAGTGTTTACCAAAACAAAAACAACTTTAATTACCTCGATTATTAAATAATTAAAAAACAAATTTTAGGATTCAATTATTGTATTTTTTTTAAATTTAAATAAATATTACATTTTCTAATGAAAAATAAAGTAATATTGTTTTTGTAATAGTTCATATGTATATATAGTTAAATATAGCACAATAAGTTCAAAATTTTACTGGTAAAAACAAAAGCACTTACTTACTTACTTACTTAAGGTGGCGCTACAGTCCGGGCGGACCTGGGCCTCAACCAGCATGCGTCTCCAGCTCGGTCCCTAGCTAGCTGTCTCCAGTTTCGCGACAAGTTGGTTGAGGACTTCACCCACCTGCGTTCACCACCTGAGTCGCGGTTTTCCTCTACTGCGCCGTCCCTCGGGATTGGATTCGAAGACCGCCCGGGCTGGAGCGTTGATGTCCATTCGCTCTACATGACCTAGCCTTCTAAGACGTTGGACTTTAATTCTGTTAACTAGGTTAGTGTCGTTGTACAGCCCGTATAGTTCGTCGTTATATCTTCTCCTCCATTCTCCATCTATGCGTACGGGACCGAAAATCACCCGAAGAATCTTTTTCTCGAAGAATCTTTCACGCTCTCGTCTTTCTTTGACAGGGTCCAGGCCTCAGCACCATAATTGAGAAGCGCGATGATGAGTGTCTTATAGATGGTGATTTTAGATGCTCGAGAGAGGACTTTACTTCTCAATTGCCTTCTAAGCCCAAAGAAGCAGTGATTTGCAAGAGTTATTCTTCGTTTGATTTCAGCGCTGCTGTCGTTGTCTGTGTTAATAGCTGTGACTAGGTAGACGAAGTCCTTAACTACCTCAAACTTATAGCTGTTCATGGTGACGTTTTGTCCAACACGTCGTTGTTCAGTGTCCTTTTTTAATGACAGCATATACTTGGTCGTGCCCTCATTGACCATTAAACACATCTTCTTCGCTTCCGTCGCAATGCTCAAAAACGCTCCACTGACATCACGCTTTGGTCTTCTAATTATGTCAATATCATCTGCGTATCCGAGTTATTGGATGGACCTTTGAAAGATTGTGCCTCTAGTGTTGACAATTGAGTTTTGCACAATTCTCTTCAGAACGATATTGAAGAAGTCGCATGACAGTGCATCGCCTTGTCTAAAACCTTTTTTGACATCAAATGCATCGGTAAGATCTTTTCCGACCTTGATAGAGCAGCGTGCATTCTCCATCGGCATTCTGCATAAACGGATAAGTTTGACAGGGATGCCAAAACTAGACATTGCTCTGTAAAGCTCTTCCGTATAGATGCTGTCATACGCGGCTTTAAAATCGATAAAGAGATGGTGGGTATCGATTTGAAGCTCCTGGGTTTTTTCCAAGATCTGCCGTAGTCTGAATATTTGGTCGATAGTGGACTTTCCTGGTCTGAAGCCACACTGATAAGGACCAATCGGGCAGAGAGGATCTTAAACGCAATGTTAAGGAGACTGATGCCTCTGTAGTTGGCGCAGTTTAGAGGACCTCCTTTCTTATATATCGGACACACTATGCTGAGATTCTTCTGTTTTTATTTCCTTGCTAAGGGACTTTTGAAGAGAAATGTTTAATTCGACAGTAGCTTTATGTAGCTCATATTATATGGAATCTCGATTTATTCGAGAAAATATACGTCAAGGCAAGGTGTAATGATCATCTTCTGATGAACCCAACCATTACACCGGGGCGAAACGCATATAAAAACACCTATGCTGGTTTATTTTTATTTTCATTTCATGATTTTAAAAATAAAAAAATTATTTTCATGATTTTAAATCATATTCAAGACTTTAAGCCTGAGTCTAGTTCCAACAACAAATCCACACCCAAAAAGACGCTGTCTTTGTTCTCGGTAGCAGTCGCCGTAGCAGATATCAGAGTCTTTTAGTTTGTGTTTGCTCGGTCCATCCCATGGCACTTCTTGGATGGCGGTAATATCTGCCTTGCAGCAGTTTAGGGCTTCCGCTAATTGTTCGGCTGCACGTGGTCTGTTAAGGGACCTAACATTCCACGTAAGATCCGAAGTTCGTTGATCTTATTTCGTTTGCGTGGGTTGTCGACAGTGAATCCGTCCGTATCCGAGGCTTGTTAGTGCTTCGCAACTAAAGGTATTTTTTTGAAAATGGTATTTAGGAGATAAACGGAGGCTTACGTATGAATCTCTCCAGTAGAAACAAGAATGATACTTGCTAAGTCGCTGTTTATTCCGTTTTAAATATTTGGGTGTGTACTATTTAGTAATTGCGATTCCAAGCACAAAAGAAAACTTAATGTTGTCTAAAATAGTGTGACAAGATATATTTTTTGACTACGGAAATAGGGTTCACATTTCCTCATATGCAAAATTAATATATGGTTTTTCTTTGAAAACCTTTTCTCGTTTAAGACCTTAATAATGTTCCACAATGTCATGCAAACACGACAACCGATAATATGTAATAAATACAAATAAAATAGTCTTAAATATTGCTAGTATTTGGTAGCAATGCCCTTGTTTTTAATCACTTCAGCTCACCCTCTAGGCATGGAGTCAATTAAATTGCTTATAATGCTGTTTGGAAAACTACCCAAGCAAATTTAATTTGATCGATAATTCGTTTGGTTTGAAAGGAGATGTCGGTGCAGATTGGTTTTGAAATTCTGAATATTGCAATGACTTGGAAAAACAGAGTGTGGTAAGGTATTCTACATTCGCGTAGTACGTCTTAAGAACGAATATCTGTATTTGACAGTACGGCCGAAGTTTGACTCGAAGGTATGATGAGCATTCCTAAATGCTCGCGTATTACCGTTGAACTGTTAAAGGGGAGGAATGCAGCTGGCTGTTTCAATAGAGCATAAACCGTTAAAATAACTTTGAGAAAGGGTCAGATAAGAAACATTACGACGATGTTCAAGCGAATTAAATGAACCTATCAATTTAAATACTCTGCGTTCAATACTATCCAAGAAGGTAAAGTAAGTTGCAGGATCAACAGCCCATATCTGGGAGTTATACTCAAGTTTTTCACGTATATAAGGCTTGTAGATAACAGCCAGATCAGAAGGGGTGAAATATTTCTTGCATCGTCTAAGGAAACCCAAACACCTTGCGGAATTTTTGGCGACATCGCGTATGTGATTGTTCCACAAAAGGTGGTTTGTGATGCACATACCGAGAATATCGAAATGTTCAGCCTCATTGATGCAAGTGCCACCCATGGATAATGGCAATGGGGGTATATCTCGCTTTAACGATACAAGACAGCATTGTGTTTTCGAAGCATTAAATTCCACGAGGTTTCTTATTCCCCATTGTACTATGATGTTTAAGTCGGAATTTAATGAGCTAATCATATTTTGTCGTTGCAGTTCCACATCCGAAAAACAGGAATGTGATCGAAAACGAATATGAAAAGCTGAGAGTACTATCGTTAGCAAAACAATGTATTGGATTAGAAGTTGCAGACAGGAGATCATTAATAAAAATAAGAAAGAGTGTTGTAGATAGAACAGAGCCCTGGGGCACACCAGCATTTACTTTGAAGTTTTCAGACTTGAATGCATCCAATACTACTTGTATTGAACGATCCGAACGGTAATTACTAATTCAATGAAGCAGGGATTCGTGAAAACCAAAAGTACGCATTTTCGATAAGAGAGCCTGATGCTAAACCCTATCAAATGCTTTTGAAATATCAAGTGCAATAATTTTACGTTCTCCAAAACGATGTAAAGATTTGCTCCACTGTTGAGTGAGATGAACCATGAGATCACCAGTGGACCTATTGCTTCGAAAGCCGTAATTACAGTCATTAAGAAGCTTTTGATCTTCAAGATATTTTTTGAGCTGATAATTAATCAGCGTTTTCATGACCTTATAAAGAAAGTACGTGCAATAGGTCGGTAATTAATTACAAATGCTGTTTTCCATCCGCTCGGATGGACGAGACCTGAGGAGTAGGACAGATGAAAAAGCTTACGCAGTGATTTTGCCAGCGTTGAAGAACACCTCTTCAGAACAATAGCGGGAACCATCCGGATCAGCGGATTTATAAATGTTATGATATTAAAGAACTCTTGCCACAGTACGAGTGCGAAAGAAAGATTGGTCCCATAGAATCACTAACTCGTTCAAGTAAAGACGGAGTCATAACACTCACTGGGCCGTTGAATTGGCGGCGAACTGTGTAGAGATTAGCTTTCCTTAAAGAGTTAATAAAAAAAGTTTCATTGACAACGAGCGTTAGAACCGGGGAAGAATTCATCATGTTTTTTACAAATGACCAATCATTTTTACTGCCTTTGGGACATAACAGTATTTTTGAGTAATTTTTGGTCACATATAAATTTGGTCCGTCGAATATAGGCGTTGCAAGCCTTCCTGGATTGTTTGAACTTTTTCCGGCTCTCCTCAGTAGGGTTGGCTTTTCTAGCAACGGAAACTTACTTCTTTGGCCCTAATAACCTCTTTACAGCTAGCGTCAAACTTGTGATCATATAAGCGCTGGCGTCAACGTCACTATTGAGGAAGCATAGTGACCAGTTTAAGATCCTAAAATAATTATTGAGACCGTCCCAGTTGGCTTTCTCGTATTGCCAAACGGTTTCTAAGGAGCTCTTTCTTTAACTGGAGAGTTTTGACACAAGCAATTTGATAATATGACACAATGGTCAAATGCGCCTAAAAAGAGATAGAGCACTAAAAGTGTTCTTACCAGAGTCGGAGGTAAGAAACAAGTCAATAGTGTTTTCTGCTCGACCTACCACATCCGATATTGCAGTGGGCTCTTTGACCAGCTGAATTATGTGGTTAAACTCAGCGAAGATCTCAGAACACAATCCATCGGGTGTTGTCTGGCCTGAATGTTGAAGCCATGAAGAATTGTCTACATTGAAATCGCCCGTAATAACAATTTCAGAGCGAGGATAGGACGAAACAATTCTTTGGATGGAATCATAAGTTTTGTCCAAGACCTCGAAGAACATATCCTTAGTGTTGTCATCCTTCTCTTCTGTCGGGACGTGCGCGCATATCAGGCTAATGCTGCCATATTTCGCCTTGATGCGGATGGTTATGAGGCGCTCATTGATGCACCTATAGCTCAAGCCTTCTTGCCTAAGTCTAACTCCAATGATGACGCCGCATCCAAATAAGCGCTGTTGGTTTTCGTGGTAGCAGTCACAATAGTAAATATCGCAGTTTTTCATCCTCTTTTTTCCCGGCCCATCCCATCGTATTTCCTGGATGGCGGTGATATCTGCTTTATAGCGGTCTAACATTCACGTGCATATCCATAGTTCGTTGTAGTTAATTTCTTTGCGTAGGTTGTCAACAGTAAATCCGTCCGTATCCGAGGCTTGTTAGTGCTTCGTAATTATGATGTTTTTTTTTGCCATTAAGTCACGCTGACGACACAACCCCTAACCTGGAGAGCCTGATTCTTAGTATAACTACAAGGATGGGGAGCCGGATAAAACCGCTCCTTATAGGACTGGGCTCCGAATAAGTTGTAGAAGCCCTATAAAATGTTTACTAAGTAGTTCAACCTTACTGGAATTGTAGAGGCCACCGTTGATCGACCATCTCGGGAATTCCTCCGCTGCCGTCTGGATAAGGAGAGGTGCCTTAGTGGAAAAACCTCTCCCCCTCTATCGTTTCCACTGGGGTTAGAACCCGATCTCCAGTTGAGGTAATAGGCACCCGATGTTCACCACGAGGAGGTGAGAGTAGGAGTTGATAGACAGAGGTGGGTTTTGAGATAATCCTGTGGACATCAGCTATAACTGTATATGCATAAACACGGTCTTTCGCTTAGCCCCGTCATTTTCGAAGAAGTAAGGTCCTATCACACCTCCGGACCAAAGAGCGCACCAAACAATAACTTTTTGTGGATGTTATTACCTCTCATCAATTATTTGAGGGTTCTCAGAATCCCAAACACTATAATTTGTGTTTATGAACATACCCACCGAGTTAATGTGTTTCGTAGCTGTAAAAAAAATTTGATTATGACCTTAAAGCTTAAATGGTGGTCATGGTTTCAAAAACTACGTGTATCTTTGTACAATGTTCTATTTGTTATTATTAAACTATGCAAAAATTAATCGATCGCACTTAAGTCACCAAAACAATAACAACAAACAATTTTTAATAATTTATGTACAAATATATATAAATAAACATCATAAAAAACATAAAATAAAAATAATAATAATTGCGTTGACCTCGATACAGTGATTTAAATTAAATTTGATTTTGTTCAACTTTTAGTCTGTTTCGTCTTCATCTTCATTCACGTCTTCAATCTAAAAGAAGAATTTCGCATATTCGTATCCATGGAGAACTATAGAACTAGGCATAGGTACACAAGCTTCAAGCTACAAGTAGAACATAAGTAGGTTAAAAGGGGTGCAAGCCAAAGCAAATACGCTGTGCGTTATTATTGCTCTGACTCTCGTATATCGTTGATATACCTTACCTACGCCTTGGTCTTTTAAGTTATTGTTTTGACTTTATAGCTGCGTGAGCTCTATAATTTTTTTTGATATGGGGAATACTTTCTTTCATCATTTTGTTTTTTTTTTTTTCATCGTATGGATGAATAAAAGTTCACATAATTTGTTTGGCGCTTTTGTGTTTGTTTTTCTACTTTTCTACGCAGTTACGTGACAAGTGAATTTATTTTCTTATTTTTATTTGCACTTTTAGTTTATTTACATAAATAGTTTGTTAAAAAGGTATAGTACCTAGATTAAGCGATTATTTTTATTTTTGTTTAATTAATATTCCATTAAGTGTCGCAAAAAAGCCGCCGGATGTTGACGGATATAGCTAGACTATGCATGGTTAGCTTTGATTTGCTTTGAAACAGTTTAAGTTTCTTTCCAAGAAATTCCCGATGAATTTGGAACTATGTAGAAACTTACTTGTTTATTCTATAGTTAATTAATTTAGGCAAGAGTCCAAAATAGGTTGAGGGGTTTTTATTTACATTATGTGCTAAAATCTTAGTTTGAAGGATTTGGCTATCAAAGCAAACCGCTTTTGCCGAATTTTCGAAGCTTTTTCCAAGAAGCCATTAGTCAGTGAACAAATTTTATATCCGGCCACCTGAAACAATCAGCAGATTGACAACTTCCGATGCGAGTTTTGATTTGAATGACAAATTAGATAGTTTTTTTATATCAAGTTTATTAGGCAAAATCGAAATTTCATGTCATTTCCTTTCAATAAGACTCCGGATGTCTTCAAATATTCAACAACCCTAAGGATTGCTAATAATTATTGTAAATTAAACTCCAGAGAATTTGACTTTTTATTGATTTCCAACTTCCTGCGGGTTATTTCAAAAACTTTCAGTGCATACAAACTAAGCATGGGTGTTTGCATTTTATTAAAAGAGGCTGGGATGCGACCCATACTAATAACTTCCCATGCTTAAAAGTTTGTAGGTTGTTGTTTGGGTTAAAAAAAGTTGTAAATTGAATTATTCTAAAAAATTAAAAATGAATACCAATATTTTGCATATTTTTAGTCGAAACCAATTTTTACCAATTTTAGTAGCATTTCTTAAAATTTTGTACATATAAAAAATATAAACAAATACAAATTGGACGAATGAAATTAATTTGAAGTTATCGAGAACCGAATATCATTTTTTCCAAATGTTCGTACTGTTTTTCGTAGATTTTATCTAAATAAATGAATTGGGTGGCGGAACAGTCCGTTGTGAACCAGGGCCTAGTGACTTACAATTCTCAACCATTCCTGTGTGCGAGTACTGTTGTCAGGAATGGAAGGGACCTACAATTTTAGGCCGAATCCGAACGGCTAATTTGAGAAAGCACTTTTTCATGACAAGAATTACTCTTGAAGGATTTGTCAATTCCTCGCAAGAGGCAGTACCCGCGAAAATAATTTTTTTTTTATTAGGGTGGCACAGGCAGGGATTGAACCCAAGACCCCTTGCATGACAGTCCAACGCAATAACCATAATGCCACGGGTACATTTTATCTTACTTACTTACTTTAGGTGGCGCTACAGTCCGGGGCGGACCTGGGCCTCAACCAACATGCGTCTCCAGCCAGCTCGGTCCCTAGCTAGCTGTCTCCAGTTTCGCACGCCAAGTTGGTTGAGGTCCTCTCCCACCTGGGTGCGCCACCTGAGTCGCGGTCTTCCTCTACTGCGCCGTCCTTCGGGATTGGATTCGAATACCTTCCGGGCTGGAGCGATGATGTCCATCCGCTCTACATGACCTAGCCATCTAAGCCGTTGGACTTTAATTGTGCTAACTAGGTCCGTGTCGCTGTACAGACCGTACAGTTCGTCGTTATATCTTCTCTTCCATCCCTCCATCTATACCCGAAGAATTTTTCTAAGACGCTCTCATCTTTCTTTGACAGGGTCCAGGCCTCAGCGCCATAAATGAGAACCGGGATGATGACTGTCTTATAGATGGTGATTTTATATGCTCGAGAGAGGACTTTACTTCTCAATTGCCTTCTAAGCCCAAAGAAGCAGTGATTTGCAAGAGTTATTCTTCGTTTGATTTTAGCGCTGGTGTCGTTGTCTGTATTAATAGCGGTGCCTAGGTAGACAAAGTCCTTAACTACCTCAAAGTTATAGCTGTCCATGGTGACGTTTTGTCCAAGACGTCGTTGTTCAGTGTCCTTTTTTGATGACAGCATATACTTGGTCTTGCCCTCATTGACCACTAAAACCATTTTCTTCGCTTCCGTCGCAATCCTCCAAAAAGGCTCCACTAACATCACGCTTTGATCTTCCAATTATGTCAATATCATCTGCGTATCCGAGTAATTGGATGGACCTTTTGGAAGATTGTGCCTCTAGTGTTGATGGATGAGTTTTGCACAATTCTTTCCAGAACGATGTTGAAGAAGTCGCATGACAGTGCATCGCCTTGTCTAAAACCTTTTTTGACATCAAATGCATCGGTAAGATTTTTTCCGACCTTGATAGAGCAGCGTGCATTCACCATCGTCATTTGCACAAACGGATAAGTTTGACAGGGATGCCAAAACCAGACGTTGCTCGGTAGAGCTCTTCCCTATAGATGCTGTCATACGCGGCTTTAAAATAGATAAAGAGATGGTGGGTATCGATATGAAGCTCCTGGGTTTTTTCCAAGATCTGCCGTAGTGTGAATATTTGGTCAATAGTACGAAAGTGGACTTTCCTGGTCTAAAGCCACAGTGATAAGGACCAATCAGTTTGTTGACTAATGGCTTTAGACGTTCACATAATACGGCAGAGAGGATCTTATACGCAATGTTAAGGAGACTGATGCCTCTGTAGTTGGCGCAGTTTAGAGGGTCTCCTTTCTTATGTATCGGGCACACTATGCTGAGATTCCACTCATCGGGCATGCTTTCTTCCGACCATATTTTGCAGATGAGTTGGTGCATGCTCCCTACCAAGTCATCGCCTGCTGCTTTGAATAGTTCAGCGGTGATGCCGTCAGCTCCAGCAGCTTTGTTTGACTTAAGTTTAGATATAGCTATCTTCACTTCGTCAAGGTCGGGTAGGCGGAATTGTTGATCTGCGTCGCAGAGGTTGAGTGGTTCTATCTCCCTTACAGCGGAATTCGGTTCGTCATTTGGAGAAGTGATCTTTCCATATTCTCAGCATCGACTGTGGTTCTACTACGATGTTTCCCTGATCGTCTTTACAGGCTTCGGTTCGTGGCTGGTAGGTACGTTTTTTTTACCTTTTGGTAAAATTTACAAACCTCATTCCTGTTGTGACATCCCTCTATCTCCTCGATCGCGCGCTTCTCATGCCCTCTTTTTTTCCATCTAAGAAGCCGGTGTTCCTCTCTCCTCTTCTGCTCGTAGAGCTCGCGAGCAGTTCTAGTCCTTTTGTGCAGCGCTGTTTTGTATGCCTCTTGTTTCGCTGCGTGCGCTTGACGGCATTCGTCGTCAAACCAGGGGTTTCGCTGTGGTTGCCGTTCGAAACCTAGCATTACAGAGGCGGCATCTCTGATTGCTGCAAGGCAATGTTGCCACTGGTTCTCAATGCTAAATGCAGGCAGCATAGGACTCCCTGTCAAATATTTGTGCAGGTACGAAATCAGTAACTTCCAAATAGATACGTCAGTACTAATGAAGCACTATGGCGATTATTGGCATTTCACCTTCACAAAAGATATCCAACAGTTGTACATTTAGCAGTGGATTTGGAAAATTTACAAAGAGTTTACTTCATTGAGGCTCATGCTGCACAACGAGCTGAGACACCACCATCGACAACATTGACTAGCTTCTTTGCAATGTGTGAAGCCAAACATATCAAGAAGCATGTCGACTATTGGGTTTGCTGGAGAACGATTTTCATTGGGATTTAACACTTGCGGATTCAGTTGTTTCATCAAATGCGTACAAAATACGAACGCCGTTCGCAATTATCATCACCACATGTTTACCTTCGCAAACAATTCAGTTATGGAAAAAATACAAGGACGTCATACGTGAAGATATCTTACATCGTTTGCCCTTTCAAACGAATGATCCCGACTTGCAAATAACCGATGAAATCTTCAATGAGGGAATGATTCTGATTGAAGATCAATGCTTGACTGCTACTGATTGAAGTAAGAATGATTGCGCCAAATCAATGGATGCACGATGCATTGAACCAAGAATTAAATCGAGAGCTGCAATACAAGGTTGATACATTGCAGGAGTTCGTTCGAAATAATGTGCGTTACTAAATGAACAGCAAAAACAAGTATTCGAAACAATTATGCAAGCGGTGGACAATATTACTGGTGGTCTATTCTTCCTGGACGCACCTGGAGAACAGGGAAAACATTTGTCATTTCATTGACTAAGCTTTGGCGTTAGCATTATCTGGAATTTCGGCAACTTTTCTAGATGGTGGTAGTACTGCACACTCTGCGCTTAAGTTGCCACTAAATTTAAACACAATTGATGCAATATTTACCGATCCAGTGCAATGGGAAAATTATTGATGCAATTCAAGCTCATTGTTTGGGATGAGTGCACAATGGCATATAAGAAATCACTTGAAGCACTTAACTTCACACTTAAGGACCTTCGACGAAGTAACAACATCTTTGGCGGCTTGATGATATTGTTGGCAGGTGATTTCAGGCACACGTTGCAAGTAATTCCCCGTGGAACTCCTGCAGATGAATAGAATGCTTATCTGAAGACATCACTTTTGTGGAATAAAGTAAAAGCATTATCGCTTTTACTTTATTCCACCCGTAGCATGATGGTTAGTGAGTTGGACTGTAATGCAAAGGGTCTGGGTTCAATCCCTGCCTGTGCTACCTTAATTTAAAAAAATTATTTTCGCGGGTACTGCCTCTTGCGAGGAATTGACAAATCCTTCAAGAGTAATTCTTGTCATGAAAAAGTGCTTTCTCAAAACTAGCCGTTCGGATTCGGCTCAAAATTGTAGGTCCCTTCCATTCCTGACAACAGTACTCGCACACAGGAATGGTTGAGAGTTGTAAGTCACTAGGCCCTGGTTCACAACGGACTGTTGCGCCACCCCATTTGATTTGATCAAAATGCTGCACAATTTTCCAAACAATTATTGTTAGCTGTTGGAAATGGAAAAGTGCCAATTGATGACAATTGGATTAATTACTCTAACCTGAATTTCACCATTCAATCAAAAATCGCTGATGATTTGGTGACATACAAATCCGTTCATTCCATAACAAATCCCGATGATGTAGTAAATTATCGAACGGTACTCGACTTGCGGTGAAAAGACCTGTGCTGAATTTGATTGAGGCAACCATTATTACCGGAAAGGACGCAGTTCAAAATGTATGTATTCCTCGAATATCAATGATTCCGACTGATCTTCCGTTTGACTTCAAATTGTAATTTCCGGTTCCCTATTCAAATATCATCATCTTTTAATACCCAAACGAAATGTTATAAAAAACGAAGCCATCTGGTGGCGAAACGGGGGTCTGCTAGTTTTTTTATGAAAATACGGACCGTTGGATTTTTATACAAAAATTACAAACAATATTTTCTGTATTTTTTTAGGTTTTTTGTTGGAAAAACTGTCAATTCGATTTTTAACAAAATTTTACCAGATTTTAAAAGCATTATTTGTCGTTGCACAAAATTATTTTAGAGATGAAATCATATTTATTCGTAAAATTTTCGAGGTGACAATTTTTTGTTCAGTTTTTTTGATTTATAAAAAACCGGTGATTGTTTTTTTTTTCCAAAAATATACTGGTTCGGTATCACGTTACAATTTATAATATAAAATTTAATTCTAGTCTAGCGTCATTGGTTCGTGAGATATTTAGGGTTAGCCAAAATGTTCACCTTTTTTTTTAAATAAACGCCCCACGCAATTTTATTGAGAGCCCTTTCTGCATCTTTCTGCCTTATTATCTGTATAACAAAATTTATTTGAAATCGATATCTCTTTAATTTCTTGAGCTATGGATGACGAAAAAAACGTCGCGAACGTACAGACGTACGGACGTACGGACGTACGAACCACTCAGATATCTTCAATCCATCCCATACAGCAGCTGAAGCTGTCGAGAGAATATGGAAGTATAACAGTAGGAATTTTCCTGAGATACTCATGTTCAAGAGTTTGTAAAATAAAGCTTGTCTGTTAATAGTGTCAAAAGCTGCTTTAAATTCGAAAAAGCATACGTAAAGTTTTCTTTTTTTCGAGATAATTTCTTACAATACTTGGCAATGCATACATTTGATCAACATTTTAACTCCATCAACACCAGACGCTTTGTTGTTTTTTAATTGTTGCAAAGTAAAATCAAGTTCCATTGGTGTTATATGAGCATCGATTTCGTCAACTTCAGTATTTGGAAGGGCGAAGCTGAAAGTGTGAAGATTCCCTTCGGCCGACAATACAGTTTTAAAATCAGAAACTAGAGTTCAGCGTCACGAGTTTTCTTCGTACTTCTTTTCCTATCGGTTACTTCTTTTACAATCTTCCAAAATTCTTTTGAATTATTGCTAGGAGACAATTTATTTGCTAGGTCTTTCTGGTAGAGAGCTTTCTTCATTGTATATAGTGGTTTTTAAAATGCAGCAAAATGATCCGGAATTTCATCGAACATTCAACTTCTGTGATGAGTTCCATTTTTAACCAGAAGTTAATAAGCACAATTGCCCTATTTGGTTCTGGAAAAACGCATCTTTAAAAGTCTTTCCATCTTTAAAATATCATGGTTTGTTGCGGTTTCAGGCCTAACCACCGACACAGTGTGATTCGACCTTACTTATTCGAAAAAAGGACTGTTTCAACTGTTTAGGCCTATTGAGCTATAATTATTGATTTGTATTGGACGAATTGGAAGATGAGTAAGTACCATGCAAGAAACGAAATTATCGCAATTTTGCAGAAAAAGTTTCCTGACCATGTTATTTCTCGAAGAGGTTGTTATAATAAGCCAACGAGATCTTGTGATTTAACACCCTTAGCCTTTTTAACTTCGAATAGAAAGTTATTATAATTTATTTGATTTTTCGAATAAAACATGAATCTAAGTAAAAGAGACGTCTGGTCTGTGTGTATGGATAAATACCTTTTTCGTCAGCCATATCTCAAGAATCAGGGGAGATATCGACTTCAAATGCAGATATTACAGATATCAATATGAAAAGATACAAAAAAGACTTATGAGTGGTTTACAAAATAAAATTAATTTTGAAAGTTTGTAGCGGGCACCAATGGAAATATTTTAATGTCGGACGTATTCCACCCTTGACGTTCAAATGCAAATGTGAAAATTTATCTATCCAAATATCTAGTAACGAATTATTTCAACTTGATTAAAGTTCCAATTTTAAATTTCAATTTTATTTCAGATTCTGTAAACCTTGTCTAGAAATGTTGTCATTTTCAACCTATTCTTTTCGTATATCTCAAGAAAAGGATAACAACATATGCATGATATTTAGAATTCGTATACCTATCCCTTCCCATCTAGGGCAAACATTTCTAAGTATTACCAATGAGGACATTTTTACTCCTTCTAAAAAATGTTTGGGACTGATATGTTCATATCTAGTTTGAAGTGAAACATCTAAATGACGACTAATATGCTTCAAAAAACTTGTAAAAGTAATGGAAAATATCTGGCAAATTAGATTAGTAAAAGAATTATCTTCAAAAAATAAGTAGGGTCTTTAAAAGATACAAGTAATTGTACTTTTTTCATTTAATTTTGTTTACACGTCAAGTGGACATGTACTTCCTTAATTTTTTTAAGGGTTATGTAGTTTTTTGTCATCTTATCGTATCCTTCAAAACTGTACCTAAGGACATGATTTCATCAGCATAAAGCCATTTAAAATTTAATCAAAAGATTCATAGAAACACGTATTCAGAAACAAATAGTTTCTAAACTTAATTGAAAAATTAATTTAGTTTTCCTATTTTTTGTTTCGAAAAATATTAAACGAAAAAAAAATCTTGATCATGACCTAAGCCTTGGTTATGGTTCTAAGAACTTCGTGTATCTCAACAATGTTTATTTTAGTTTATTCAAATCCAACAAAGTTACAAGACTTTAGTGATTACTTGATAATGATAATAAATAAATAATATAATTAAATATAGTGTCAATATTGTGTATTTAAATTTTTTTCAGCCGCACATCAAGAATGTTGAATATATCAAATAAAGGCTACACAGACTAAAGTCTATCATATTGAAAACAGCATTGGCTTTTCTTATAGACCTAAACATTGGTTCATTAGCAGCATAATGTCCGTTTCTAACCATCTTATCTGGATCATTAAAGTTAATTGTGGCCAAAATATCAGAGCAGTTAACATGATTTGTCAATACGTCGCGAGTGAACATAGCTTCAAAGGATATTCTTCTGATGATAAAAGGCAAGATTCCAAATAATTTGGACCTTATACGATAGAAAGGCATATCAATGCGACAGTGAAGCCTTTTCACTATAACTCTTGTAAAGCGTTTTTGAATATTTTTAATTTTGTAATACCTATGTTTCTAAATGGTATTACAATACTCTAAGGTCGATCTTACAAATGCAAAGACCAGACATTTTAAAGTATGAGGGTCACTGAATTCTTGAAAATTAAGCAAAATAAAATATAGCATTGATTAATTATCACGCCGAGGTCTTGAGGTTAAGCGTTACTATTGATCCTTCAGAAAACTTAACCTGGAAATATGTCGAAGAAACTTTTATGATGTGAACAAAAGATATAAAATTTTATGTAGAACTAAAAAACAAGCTTATTTCGTTAGCCTTACTAGGAGTCTTGATCTTGAATCTGTTCATCCAGCCCGAGAGTGGTGGAAGATTGCTAAGGAAATACGCAGACAGTCGAATAAAGCCACAACGCCAGCAAAAGCAAATGAATTTAAAATGCATTTTGAAAGCTTACTCTCGCAATCAAATGATTCAACTACTATCTCATACGCTCTTCCTCAGCGACATGTTCCAGAGTTAGATTACTCCATTGAACTGCACGAGATATATTCTGGAAACAACATCATAAATGAATTTCAAGTTGCATATAGAACCAACTATTTTACTGTGGAACAAGTTTATAATCTTTCACGCATAATTCAACTTCAACTCTGCCAAAAGAATAAACTACGCCTTTTCATCGATCTTAATAGATCTTGGGAGCATCTAAAAATGTAACTCCACGACGCGACGTTTTTTTCGTTGTCCATAGCTCAAGAACCAGTAGAGATATCGATTTCAAATAAATTTTGTTATACAGATAATAAGGCAGAAAGATGCAGAAAGGGCTCTCAAGAAAATTGCGTTGGTGTTTTTTTTTTTATCATAGCAGTTTGAAGAAAAGGTGAATATTTTGGTTAACCCTAAATATGTTACGAACCAAAAACACTAGAGATTTGAATTAAATTTTATATAATATATTGGATATCAAAGAAGTATATTTTTTGAAAAAAAAATCAATTTAACGGTTTTTTTTATAAATCAAAAAAAAAACTGAAAAAAAAATTTGTCACCTCAAAAATTTTACGACTAAAATATGATTTCATCTCCAAAACAATTTTGTGCAATGAAGAATAATGTTTTTGACATCTAATAAAATTTTGAGGCAAATCTTATTGACAGTTTTTTTATAAAAAATAAAAATCTAAAAAAAACATTACCCAAAGTTGGTAAAAATTGAATATCGATTCAAATATCTTTTCAAAACCTTGAAGTTTAGGCTTCAAACTTATGTTATCTTATAGGAAATATTGTTTTCAACATTCTGAAAAATTCTGAGAAAAATAGAATTGACAGTTTTCTTACAAAAAATAAGAACCTAAAAAAAATTAATAAAATTTGGTAAAAATTGATTTTCGACTCAAATATCTTTTCAAAACTTTGAGAAATTGGCTATAATTTACTTTTATTTTTCAAAAATTATTGTTGTCAACATTCAGTAAAATTTTGAAAAAAATGGAATTGTCAGTTCTTGTACAAAAAATTAAAAACCGAAAAAAAATGAACAAAAGTTGGTAAAAATTGATTTTCAACTCAAATATCTTTTCAAAAATTTGAGATAATAGCTTCGAACTAATTTTATCTTATAAAAAATATTGTTTTCAACATTACGACATATTTTGAGAAAAATCGAATGGACAGTTTTTTTTACAAAAAATAAAAACCTAAAAAAAGTGTATAAAAGTTGGTAAAAGTTGGTTTTAGACTCAAATATCTTTTCAAAAATTGTAGATATTGGCTTTAAACTACTTTTATCTTTCAAAAAATATTGTTGTTAACATTCAGTCAAATTTTCAATTGAGAGTTTTTTTTGCAAAAAATAAAACTCTAAAAAAACAATACTAAAACTTAGTAAAAATTTACTTTCGACTCAAATAGCTTTTCAAAAATTAAAAATATTGCCTTCAAACTTATTTCATTTCTCAGAAAATATTGTTTTCGATATTCAGTAACTTTCTAATCTATAAAATCTACAAAAAATAGTACGCAAATTTGGTAAAAATTGATACGAGTACATATTCACAAACTTTTAAGCAAGACAAATTGACAGACAGGATGGGAAGTTATCAGTGTGGGTTGCGACCCAGCCTCTTTTTATAAAAAGTCTTAAACAAAATGCAGATAACTGTATTAGAATCATGGGTAAAAAGGATTCAAGTCTAAATAAACAAATAATGGCTAAAGCACTACGAACGAATGCATCACCTTTTAAAGAGTTGAATGAACTGGCTAATACATAAATGGTGATTTTTTAAGAGCTTGAGAACTTTTTTTAAAAAAAAAACGCATACAATTTGCAAAATCTCATCGATTCTTTATTTGAAACGTTAGATTGGTCCATGACATTTACTTTTTGAAGATAATTTCATTCAAATGTTGACCGCGGCTGCGTCTTAGGTGGTCCATTCGGAAAGTCCAATTTTGGGTAACTTTTTCGAGCATTTCGGCCGGAATAGCCCGAATTTCTTCGGAAATGTTGTCTTCCAAAGCTGGAATAGTTGCTGGCTTATTTGTGTAGACTTTAGACTTAACGTAGCCCTACAAAAAAAAGTCTAAAGGCGTCAAATCGCATGATCTTGGTGGCCAACTTACCGGTCCATTCCTTGAGATGAATTGTTCTCCGAAGTTTTCCCTCAAAATGGCCATAGAATCGCGAGCTGTGTGGCATGTAGCGCCATCTTGTTGAAACCACATGTCAACCAAGTTCAGTTCTTCCATTTTTGGAACAAAAAGTTTGTTAGCATTGAACGATAGCGATCGCCATTCACCGTAACGTTGCGTCCAACAGCATCTTTGAAAAAATACGGTCCAATGATTCCACCAGCGTACAAACCACACCAAACAGTGCATTTTTCGGGATGCATGGCCAGTTCTTGAACGGCTTCTGGTTGCTCTTCACTCCAAATGCGGCAATTTTGCTTATTTACGTAGCCATTCAACCAGAAATGAGCCTCATCGCTGAACAAAATTTGTCGATAAAAAAGCGGATTGTCTGCCAACTTTTTGGTAATAAAATTCAATGATTTGCAAGCGTTTCTCGTTAGTAAGTCTATTCATGATGAAATGTCAAAGCATACTGAGCATCTTTCTCTTTGACACCATGTCTGAAATCCCGCGTGATCTGTCAAATACTAATGCATGAAAATCCTAACCTCAAAAAAATCACCCTTTATAACTGCACATTTTCGATTTCAGAAAACAACATTTCAGAGTGGCTTGATCAATTTTCACTTCTCATTGCGAAAATAGATGAAGATATTTTGAACCAGCACCATAGCAAAGCTTCAACGACCATAGCCAGAACAATTTATCGAAACCTCAACCATCGATTGCAGACAAATGTAGGATATTTCAACTTAAATTTCTCTGCCGAAAAAATAAGTCTTATCTTCAAGATTGTATGGGTTATTAAATGGTGCTGAAGGTTGGTCGTAAGTGTACAAATTCTGTAAGCTTGCCCTTTCATATAGAAATAGTTTTTGACATCATTCGCACTTTGTGTTTCAAATCACTCAAAAATTATATATTTAGCCCAACCACAGAGATTCGTTCTTTAGCCGTACTACGCGAATGTGGAATGTTATACCCCGCACAATCCTTCCTTGTCATTTCGATATTCAAGAATTCAAAATCAGTTTGCACTGACACCTTTTTCTAAAAAATATCAGACATTTTCGTTATTTAATTGGAATTCCTCTAAAAACATCCTTTCTTCAACAATCAATAAATGTAATTTTCAGAATTCAGTTTACCAAAAAGATATTAGGCACTTTTCAAACATTTTTCTAGATCTATAAACGGATATTGAACTCGAAAACACACCCAAATAAATGTTTCCCTTAATGCAAAAACAAACTAAAGCACCATCAAATTTTTTTTTTTAAAGCTTTGTTTGTCTCGCAAGCTTGATTTAGAAAAATAATCAAAACATTTTATGACTTCCATGATTTTATTCCTGTATCAAAAAAAAAAAAGAAACAAAATTAAAATAATTCAAATAAATAAAACATGAAATAATATCTATCAACGAGTATTTTGAATTTGAATTTCAAATAGCAATCATCAAGATTATAATACATACTCGTATCTATAAAAGAGAAGAAGATAGATCGCGCCAAATGATGGCTATAGGTTGTTGATATTGGCGCCCGATCGAATAAGCATGCGTAAATTTAAATTCCTAATCGATAGACGCCACCGCCGCCGGCCGCGCCGCCGCTGCGCTGTGCTGTACTGGCACCGCAATGCGACGCGCCTTAAGGAATTTTAAATAGGCATATCAAATAAATAAAATAGGCCTAGAGCCAACAAAGACGCACAAAATATACGTACATATATATAATTTATGGTATTTATAGACAAATCAAAAACCCACCCAATCAATCTATCTTTTATTATAATTGAATTCAAATATTTGATTTTTTTTTCCTATAACGACTATTTGTGGAATTTGGATATTTTATTTATTGAAAATATATGGATATGTGAAGAGAACAATGAAGTTGTCATCTCGCCAGATTTGTAAAGTAAAATTCCCACATATAGTTCCAATTCAGCTTTAAAAAATTAATTATGCTGTTTCTCGTATTGTCCGTTCTGTGGCAGCACATATTTAAAGAAAAGTCCAAAGATAATTCCACCATTTTGTCTGTCATTTTCTTTTGACTGAAAATTATCGAGAAGAGAAAAAGTTGACGAGCGACGAGATTAATTCTTTTTTTTTTGAAAAATACCTATGTAAGTAGGACACAATAAATTATACATGAAATTTGTAATTAATCTTATTTATTTAATAGTAAATAAAATCCTATTTTTTGCATAATTGATGCAAGAATTTTATTTGGGAATTTAACCTATGTAAGTCGTCGAAGGTCAACAGAAGTTCAGAAATTCCATTAATGATTTAAGACCATCTAAAATTTTGTATCGTTTTTCCTACAAAACATATTCATAAATAATTATGTATCTCGTAAATGATTGAACTGATTTTGATTAACATTCGCAGAAATTTTCCGACTACCAAAAAGGTTAGGTACACACTAAAAATAGTTCTTATTTTCTTAAAAAGAGGGCAAAACTTACGGTACAAAAGAAAAGTAGGAGAGTCTTTTTCAAAAATGAAAATATAAAAAGGGGCTGGAATAAGACTCACGCTAATTTGTGCCCTTTTAAGAATTATTTATTTGTATATCCAAAAATCCAAAATGTAATTTACAGAACTGAGAAAATATGCCATAAGTAATTTAATTGATATATTTGGTTGGGTTATTAAGTATTTAACATTTTTACCAAACGTATTATTTTGTGTAAGATAAAATAAGTTTAAAGTCAATATATTCATTCTCAAGACATTTTTCCAATATTTTACCAAATTGCAGTAGTAGTTTTTTAGTGACTTACAACGTTCAACCAAAATGATCTGAGAATAACAATATTCTAAGTATTTTTCAAGCGATAGACCATTTTAGTACCACAAAGCAAGTTCTAGATGCTTTGTCAACTTTAAGGAATCATTTGACAAAATCTATGGGCAAGCTTTAATTTATGAGCATTCATATGTAGGCTCGTCACGAAAGTTTCTGCAATTGTATTCAAGTTTATGTCACAAACAAGTGCAAGGGTATGGAATCGTTGTGCTGGTGTCCCTAAGGGATGTATCTTTAGTCCCTTACTTTTTGCCTTATTTACACTGCCGCTCATTTGAATAGGCTCACAAATATTTTCATCTCGATCTTGGATTCTCTTCAAATATATTGCAAAGATACATCTCTACTGCGCTGTCCTATGGGTGTGGATTCGAAGACTTTCCGGGCCGGAGCATTGGTTTCCATGGACCCAGCCATTTTAGTCGTTGGACTTTTACCCTTCTGGCTAAGTCTACGTCGCTGTACAGCCCGTACAGCTCGTCGTTCCATCTTCTCCTCCACTCCCCTTCGATGCATACGGGACCGTACATCACACGAAGAACTTTTCTCTCGAAACGAAAACGACCCAAGGTGCTTTCATCCGATTTTGTCATAGTCCATGCTTCTGCACCGTATAGCAGGACGGGGATGAAGAGGGTACCTCGAGGGAGGACTTTACCGCCCAATTGCTTTTCAAGCCCAAAGAAATAGCGGTAAGCAAGAGTTGTTCTTCGTTTGATCTCAGCGCTGGTGTTGTTTTCTGCGTTTACAGCGGAGCCTAGGTAGACGAAGTGCTTGACTACCTCAAAGTTACGTCTGTCGATTGTGACGTTTTGACCAAGACGTGGATGTTCTTTGTCCTTTCTAGACGTCAGCATGTACTTTGTTTTGCCCTCATTAACCGTTAAACCCATTTTTGCCGTCTCAATACTCATAAAAGCCCCATTGACATCACGCTGAATTCTTCCGATTATGTCAATGTCATCAGCATATGCTACTAATTGGACAGACTTTTGAAAGATAGAGCCTCTAGTGTTGACGTGTGAGCTCTGCAATATTCTTTCAAGCACGATGTTAAAAAAATCACATGACAGCGCATCACCTTGTCTAAAACCTTTTTTGACATCGAAAGGTTCTGTTAAGTTGTTTCCAACCTTTATAGAGCAGCGTGAATTCTCCAAAGTCATCCTGCACAAACGGACTTGTTTGGCAGGGATGCCAAAAAAGATGGTGGGTGTCGATTTTGTGTTCTTGGGTTTTTTCCAGAATCTGCCGTTGTGTATTTTGAACAAGAATTTTTTATTGAAAAAATTAAGAAAAAAAGAGAACAATTGAATAAGTTAAACCGCAAAGTTTGAAGGTTAATTTAAGTATAAGTTTATTACAAAGGTTAAAATAGAATATCCAATTATAACATATATCTTTGCGTTAACTTTAATTTGACATTGAATTCTTTTAAATTTTCGATAAGTTTAATTTTACATACAAAGGTTGGCAATACTGTTTTTAAAGTTGAATTTACATTGCTTTTATTTAAATTTGATTAATCCTATTACTATTATTAATTTTATTATTTTCTTAAATATTTCATGTATAATCGCACATTCTTCGCCCTCCAAGTTCTTGATTCCGGAGCCTTGTTCTGCAATCATCTGAACATGTCCCTTCTAGTTTCGCGTAGTACCACTATCTAATTTGAAATATAAACAAAGTGGAACAAATTAATAATGGAACAAATAGAATGACATAAAATACAACAACAACAACAACATTATTGCACATAAACAATTCAACACTTCAATAGTGCAAACAGTTTATACATGAATGGAAAAGTTCCGTTATCCTTTTGCGACTATACTATGGACATGGTGCGTAAATTGATAACTGGTAACTGATCATTCCATCAATTAGTTATAGTTTTCTCTCGTACTCGTGTTCGTGTTGTTTACTATCGTTCGTCGTCGCCGTGTGTTAAATTCTTTTGTTCATTTGTTTTGTTATTTTGTCTAATTTTAATAGTGTTTAATTGTTTTTTAGTATAATTTTGATAGTGTTTAATTGTTTTTGTTTATTTTAAAATATTAAAATAAAATTAATTTGTCGCGAGTGTTAATAGTGTTTACATGATATACATGATATTATTTATTGCTGATTGCTGGTCGCAGACGAATTGGGTAAGTGATTTTTTTTTTTTTATTATTTATTTATTTATTTTAAATTAATATATTTTATTTATTATTGCGGGCGGTTGTTTTTTAATTAATTTAATAATTATTTCGGGCGATTAGGCGTGATTTTATTTTAATAATATGTGTATATTTAATATATTAAAATATGCATATGCCTCTTCGGGACTGTACCCCTTTTTTTGCTAAGGAAAGTACATACGCCGCGACCGAGTTGCATTATGTTTTAATGCTTCATACAACGGTACCTTAAGTTTCTATGTGCAATGAGTTGTTCTAAGTAAATTATATAATCTGTGGTGTGAAATATTTGTGCGTGGTGAAATTCATGTAAATATCAATGACGTAATTAATTGATTTTGTGTTATTTTATTTATTTGGATTATATTAGATTTTGACATCGCGAGTTAAATTTGAATTTATATTTTCAATGGTGGTATTCGTGTTATGTGAAAATTTGTATTTTGTGAAAATTTATTGTTTATATTTTAATTAGTGCATTGATGCAGCTAGTGTTTTTTTTTTTTGAAATATTAAATTAAGTATACTTTGTGATAGTACTTTAAATATTTATTTAAATTTTAATTAATTGTATGCAATGTACCTTAATATTAATAAATAAATGTTGAATAAATTTTATCTGTGTTTTAATTTCTAAATGTTGGACATAGCTGGTAGCTATTTGCAGTGGCCATTTTAAATTATTTATTTGTTTGTTTACATTTTCTTTTAAGTTCGATTGTAAGAACAATTTGATTTTTGTTTGAATTTCTATGAAATAAAATTAAATGTTGAAATTAATTTGTTGTTTTATTTAATATTCTCATTTTATATTTATATATTTTGTTTCATGATTTCAATTGTATATCATATATGTTTGTAAAAATTTTAAGTTTTAATAAATGTTATTAAAAAATTAAACTGTGGTTTATTTAATTTTAACAATTATAGATTTTAGTTTATAAAAAACATTTTACACAACGCTGAAGCGATGGTTTTATTAATGAATTAATGATTTGATTAATTATTATTATATATGTATTATTTTAATTTATTACATTTGAATATTATTATTTTATTTTCGAAATTTAATTTCCGGTGAAATAATTTGTGAAGTAATTTGATTGTTATTTTGAACGGTGATGAAGTGATTTTGTGTTTGAATTTTAAACGATTGTTTGTTGTTCAAGTGTTTCATTCGATGGCAAGCGACAAACTTTTGCGATGGGCCGTTTTATCATTCCGGATTTGGTTTTCACTGTAACAACACGAATTAATCCATCTGATCCCGGATGAGTTTCGTGAACGCGAGCTAGGTTCCAATGAGTCGGTGGAAATCTTTCATCTTTGATCAAAACGATATCTCCAATTTTGATATTTTCTTGGACTTTCATCCACTTCGGACGCTGTTGAAGCCGGGATAAGTATTCGGAACTCCATTTACTCCAAAATGTCTCCATTAACGCTTGGATTCGCTTCCATCTATCCATATACGTGATGTTGATGTCAATTTCACCTTGTGGCACAGCATGAAGGGATTCGCCGATTAAAAAATGTGCTGGGGTTAACACATCTAAATCATCAATACTATTGGAAAGAGGACACAAAGGTCTCGAATTCAAGCACGCTTCTATTTGAGTTAGAAGTGTTGTGAGCTCTTCAAAAGTTAATCTCTCTGTTCCAACGATCCGTTTTAAATGGTACTTGACCGACTTCACACCAGCTTCCCACAATCCACCGAAGTGAGGAGAAGCGGGAGGAATAAAATGCCATTCCGTACCTTGATTTGCAAGGTTTTCCGCGATTTCCTTAAAATCATGTTGTGCATCTTTTAACATTTTGTTTAGTTCAGTATTTGCTCCAACAAAGTTCGTACCACAATCACTATAAATTTGTTTGCATATTCCCCGTCTGGCAGTAAATCTTCTAAATGCTGCCAAAAATGCTTGTGTCGTCAAGTCTGAAACGACTTCTAAATGTATAGCTTTTGTTGTCAGGCATATAAAGACAGCGAAATATCCTTTCAGGATTTTACTGCCGCGTGCCTTCCAGGCTTTGATTTCGATGGGTCCTGCGTAGTCAACGCCCGTGTGACAAAATGGTCTGGCCATACGAACTCTTGCAGCTGGTAAATTTCCCATCAGTTGCTGCATCTCTGCAGCCTTTTGCCGATAACAAGTCGTGCAATGATGTAGTTGGTACTTCACACTTCTTCGAATTTGGCCAATCCAAAATCGTTGACGTATGTACGCTATCATTTGTTGGATTCCACCATGCAAGGTATTTTTGTGAGCGTCTTTTGCCACAAGTCTTGTGAAATGGTGACTATTATTCAACAAAATTGGATGCTGCGCCTCATAAGGTAGCAGTGAGTTTTGAAGTCGACCGCCGACTCTCATAATTCCGTTGGTATCAATGAATACATTTAGTGATTGTAATTGTTTGGGTATTTTATTATTTTCTTGCATATCTTTCAATTCTTTGGAGAACATCTCGCTCTGAGCTGTTTTGATAGCAAGAGTTCGAGCTGCTTCCAACTCCGACACCCTTAATGGTCCGGTGAGTTTCGAGGCAGTCACTACCACATTGCTAATGTTTGACTTTTTTTTGACCAGACTCATGGCTCGGAGATTGGTTTTGTATCGAAGCCACCACGCTATTACTCGAATTACCTTGTGTAAGCTCGAGATCCTGTGAATAATTACGCTGGTGAGTTCTTCAGCAACTTGAATGGTATGGATCTTTACTGGACGACGTTCTTCTTCTGTTTCAACACTTTCAACTTGACCGGGTACATCAAACTCCCACATCGATCTTAAAAATATTGGACCGTTCCACCAGACATCTAAGGATTCCATAATTGATGGATATACGCCACGGGATGCCAGATCAGCTGGATTGTGCTGTGTTGGTACATGAGACCAACAATCGCTGCCTATTAATCGTTGTATTTCGGATACTCGATTTGAAACGAATGTTGTCCAATTTGATGGAGTTGTTCGAATCCAAGCAAGAGCAATTGTAGAATCAGTCCAGGCAAAGATGCGAACATTAGGAATGGCTAAGACATCTCTAGTATATTGCAAAAGTTGTGCCAAAATGACTGCACCGCAAAGTTCAAGGCGAGGTAACGTGATCGTCCGCTTGCTCGGAGCAATCTTCGTCTTTGCTAGAAGTATGTTATTGTGGATAGCTCCTTTGCTATCTAATACTCGAACATAAACCACTGCTCCATATGCTTTGGTTGAAGCATCGCAGAAGCCATGCAACTCGATTGCTTTATTTGATGGGCTCATTCGATTCCATCGCGGAATTCTCACATTTTCTATCATCGGGAGTTCTAGCTGAAAAGCTTCCCAACTCTTCTTGATGTGGGCTGGAACTTCCTCGTCCCAATCACATCCGTGATCCCAGAGCTTCTGCATAATAATCTTTGCAGTGATTATGCATGGTGAAATCCATCCAAGCGGATCGAAAAGCTTGGCGACGGTCGATAAAATAGTTCTTTTCGTTGTCGTTTCATTTGGTTCCTGTGCATTTTTATATGAAAAGAAATCGCAGCTAGGAAACCATTTTATGCCAAGAGTTTTCACGTGATTGGACAGATCAAAAGGAAGCTCGAAATCGTATTCGCGATCTTGAATTAATATATCCTCAATCAAGTCTCTATGATTGGCTGTCCACTTGCGTAGATTAAACCCGGCTGACGATAAAAGTTCTTTTGCTTCATCTCGTTTTCTTCTTGCTTCTTCCATAGAATCTGCACCGCTAATCAAATCATCAACATACATATCTTCTCGTACGACCTTCGCCCCCACAGGATACTTATCCTGTTCATCTTGGGCTAAACGTTGTAGGGTTTTTATGGCTAAATAAGGAGCACTTGCTGTACCAAACGTTACAGTCTTGAGCTTGTAAAGCTTCAAAGGTTCTGTTCGGTTTTCTCTCCACATGATGATTTGATAAAAGCAATCTGGATGACTCACCAAAATTTGTCGGTACATCTTTTCTATGTCGGCAGTAAAAGTATATCGGTGTGTTCGCCATCGTATGACGAGATCTATAATAGATGTTTGTAGCTTTGGACCGACCAGAAGATAATCATTAAGAGATTTTCCATTCGAATCTTTCGAAGCAGCATCAAAAACAACTCGAGTCTTCGTAGTTGTGCTTGATTCCTTAATCACAGCATGATGTGGTAGGATAAAGTGGTTTGGTGTGTTGAGTACCTCATCATCGTTACTGATCTGCTCCATGTGATGGAGCGTCTCATATTCTTTTATACATTTTATGTAGTCAGCTCGAAGAGTTGGGTTAGCTTCAAGCTTCTTTTCAAGATGAAGAAAACGTTGATAAGCCATCTGTCGACTGGATCCCATCTTTGGCAACGTGTCATCTTTGAACGGCATTTTTACTTGATATCGACCATTAGCTAAACGTCGAGTATATTTTTCGAAATGTGCCTCGCAAGCTACGTTTTCTTCGGTCTCATGAACTTGAAACGGTAACTCTTCCATTTCCCAAAACTTCTGTAGTTGAAGGTTCAAATCAGTTGTTTGAAAGAAACTGCGGATTTGTTGACGAGGATGTGTTGAAACTCTTCCTAGTACAATCCAGCCCAATTCCGTTTTTTGTGCCATCGGTCCGGTGCCATCTTCCGGGCGTTTAATTTCCGGTAGAAATATTTGGGCACAAACGTCACTGCCTAAAAGTAAATCGATTGGTGCTGGTACGTGGAGATGTGGATCTGCCAACGGAAGTCCAATAAGGTGTTTCCATGTATCAGGCACCATTCTTTGGGTTGGTAGAAGGCCAGTGAGCGACTTAAATGTGAATGCCTGTAAGGCAGTTTGAAACGGTGAGTGGCAAGATATTATCTGTACCTGTACAGCGTTCTGCGATGTGCCACTACTGACCAACCCCAGCCCTGATACCTCGACACATGTCTTCAATTTTTTCAACTTAAGCAACTGAGCAGCTTCTTCAGTAATAAATGAAGATTCAGAACCTGTATCAATCATGGCTCTTAAAAAATGTAACCGGCCGTCTGAAGAACGGGCCTTAACTATAGCGGTTGCTAATAGCACTTGGTGAGAGAAATCTCGATCACCATATGAAGTGTGATAGTTTAAGGTGGTGGAATTTTGAGCATCATTGTTGGGTTGGAATTCGAAGGCATTTGCATTCATTGTAGTTTGAACTACATTTGAGGTAGTTGCTCTCGGCTGTGTTGGAAATCTCGAAGAAGATTGTGCGGGATTTCTTTGGATATTGTTATTCTGCACTTGTTGGTTTACGTGCAACAAAGAATGATGTCTCTGCTGACAAAAGAAGCAGCATAGTGGACTTGGACATTCATTTAAGAAATGCCTGTAAGAAAGGCAATTTTCACATACCTTCAACCGTCGAACAACATCTGTACGACCCATGGTGTCCATATTTAAAAATTGTTGACATCTTTTCAAGGAATGCTTTTCTTTATTACATAATTTACATATTAAATTTTCAGTCACAGTTGGTTTAGCAGGCTTAAATTTTTGCTTAGCAAGTAAAACCTTGGACTTCAGTGGAAAACGTAGTTTCGCATTAGCTGCTGGATCAAATTTGGTGTAATTTGAAGTACTCTGATCCTTTTGGTCGAAAACCTCAAGAGTTCGAAAACGTTTTTCCAAAAATGAGGTAAATTCATTGAATTTTGGTAGTTCTTTTTTATCACCTAAACTTTCTTCCCACAGCTTTTGAGTAGCCGACGGCAATTTCTGGTTAATGAACCAGATGAGAACAATGTCCCACTTTTCAACCGGAACATCCATATTTTGCAACGCAATAAAACATTCTTTTGTAGTGTACAATAGATTTCTTAAACCTGTGGCAGTTTCACGAGGAAGTGGAGACTGTCCAAAAAGTTGTTGCATTTGGATATGCACCAGAATGCGTTTATGGTCATATCTTTCCTTCAAAAGTGTCCATGCCTTCTCATAATTGGCAGCTTCAACAGATAAATTATGAAGGAATCGTTTTGCGTCATCAGTTAAACAAGACTGTAGAAAATGGAGCCTATCTAAATCTGTCAAACTTTTGTTGTTGTGGACCAGCGCCTGAAATCTGTCATAAAATGGCCGCCAGGTGGTATATGAACCATCAAACTTAGGAAGATCGATACGAGGCAACCTAACTTCTGAATGGGCGGATCGCTGTCCTTCGGAAACAGAAGCAATATAAGCTTTGTCGTCTAACTTGACTGCAGGTGGAGGCGTCGAAAACTTTTCTAATGATTCCATTAAAATGGCCTTATAGTCAAGGTAAATATCACTAATTTTGTCATATATAACCTTCAAGTCTTCTAATTTTAAGCCTTCTTCCAGACAACCTCCACCAACAATTGCCTCATGATAAAATTTGGCCGATTTTTCATCATCATTCAACTTATCTAAGCGTCCTGATATGTGTGTCTTTGTCAAGCGTTCTTTTGGCGACTTTTTAAAATTTTCAAGGTCTCTCACTATTTTATTGAGAATTCCTTTTTGGAGTTCACCATATTTAAAACCTTTACGGTCCATTTTGTTACTTAAATATTTTTATCTTACAGATAGGACCACAGAAATTAATATTGACGAGTTTACAACACAAATCAAGCAAGACTTACTGCGTTGTTTGAAGATATTGATGCTGCTGTTGAAGCTGGTGATGCCGGTGTAACCTTTACTGCCGCTGTCGATGTCGCTGCCGCTGTCGCTGTCGATGTCGCTGCCGCTGTCGATGTCGCTGCCGCTGTCGCCGCCGCCGCTGTAGTTGATATTTATATTGTTTAGATGCAATTTGCTTGCGATTTTTATATCGCGATTTAGATTTAAAGTTTTTTATGTAAATATTTGTAATTTGTAAATTGTATTGTCACAGATTTACGTTAACACTTTTGAGGTTATAAAGTATGACAAATTAATATGTATATTTAACTTTTAAATTTGATGTCGTTTTTAAGTTATAAAATTAAATTATTTAATTAATTTTGAATCAAATATTAAAAGAAGGCTCGAAGGACCAATGTGTACTTTGAACAAGAATTTTTTATTGAAAAAATTAAGAAAAAAAGAGAACAATTGAATAAGTTAAACCGCAAAGTTTGAAGGTTAATTTAAGTATAAGTTTATTACAAAGGTTAAAATAGAATATCCAATTATAACATATATCTTTGCGTTAACTTTAATTTGACATTGAATTCTTTTAAATTTTCGATAAGTTTAATTTTACATACAAAGGTTGGCAATACTGTTTTTAAAGTTGAATTTACATTGCTTTTATTTAAATTTGATTAATCCTATTACTATTATTAATTTTATTATTTTCTTAAATATTTCATGTATAATCGCACAGCCGTAATGTGAAAATATGATCAACTGTGGACTTTCCTGGTCTAAAACCACACTGATAAGGCCCTATCAGATTGTTGACGATGGGCTTTACTATTTCACATATTACGGCAGAGAAGATTTTATAGGCGATGTTAAGTAGACTGATTCCTCTATAGTTGGTGCAGTTTAGAGGGTCTCCTTTTTTCAGGATCGGGCAAACAATACTGAGGTTCCATTCATCGGGCATGCTTTCTTCCGACCATATCTTACAGAAAAATTGGTTCATAATTCTAACCTTCTTATCTCCAGCTGCTTTAAAGAGCTCTGCATTCAAGCCTTCCGCTCCAGCGGCTTAATTATACTTCAGCTCAGATATGGCAATCTTTACTTCGTCTAAGTCAGGAAGACGGAATTGTTGGATTTGGTCATCTATGTTGAATGGATCATCCTGCCTGACAGCGGAATTCAGTTCGTCTTCGCCGTTATACAAGCTGCAGAAGTGGTCCTTCCATATCCTCAGCATTGACTGCGGTTCCACTATGATGTTTCCACTTTCGTCTTTACAGCCTTCGGTTCTAGTTTTATGTACCTGTGAGTTTCGTTTCACCTGTTCATAAAACTTTCGAACCTCATTCCTGCTTTTATACACGCTTCTCATGCCCTCTCTTTTTCCTTCTGAGAAGTCGGCGTTCCTCTCGCCTCTTCTGCTCATAGAGCTCACGAGATCTATATAAGATATTTTCCATTCATTAAGAAAAACACCAGTTTGTAAATATTTATTAAAAATAAGGGTTAGAACACTGCAAAGTGAATACAAACATTTTGACAAAAGAATAGGAGGAATCATATCAAAGCCAGGTTTTTTTGAAACATACATTTCTTTTAAGCTATCCAAAACATCCTGCTCTGAAAAACTTTGTGTTTAAAATCTATCAAAGGAGTTATATCGGGATACAAGCTGTTGAAATTTTGTTTAAATATCACAATTATAAGAAATTTTGAAGAATAGAGCAAATTGGTCACATGAGGATTGAAAAAGTTGCTCGTAATACATACATTGAGGGAAATTAGAAATTTTAAGGGAATACTTTAAATCATTTTTAATAAAAACGAAATCCAATATTCTGTTTAACATTATTAATTTAAAACAGGCTGATAGCAGAAAAAAGACCCAACTACTAATATTTCTACATCTTCATTTGCATAAAAATAGGTCAAAATATGATCTTCTTCCATGTAGCACCAGTCGATATCACCAATCTTGAAATCGCCAAGTATACAAGGAAATTGATTATGTGTTAATTCACTCATAAATCTACTCCGCTCAAATTTCAGCAGAATCTTCAGAGCTTACACAAACACAAAGCTGCTCAATAACATCTGCATTGTTCTTTAATTTGTATTGAGAACTGTTGAAAGTTGTTCGGACGGTAATCAAAACACCACCTCCTCGATCCTATCCTGACTTAGTTGAACGATCTTTACGATTTACATTGCTCGAAAAATCCAAGAGCTCACACGATGTTATATTTGAATTCAGCCATGTTTCAACAATTATCATGATATCGAACTCTTGAAGAGAAGATAATAGAAAAAGCTCGTTAGTTTTCGTACGTAAACCACCAGCATTTTGAAAATATACGCGAATTTCAGATATATTCGCTTTAAACTTTAGGTCAGGAAAAATGTACACATTTCTTTAATTGGACATGTTAAGGCCAGATTGAATCGTCCAAAGCAGTATCGAAGTGGCTTGCGGAAATCCCTAGCTTGAAATTCAGAAACCGGAGAAAAGTTGAATCTTCTACTTTTTGTATAAGTTTTGAACAGCTCATGGTATTCTTTTCAATATTTGACTTCATTGCGGTATTCTATAACATTTTCCTCTTTCACATTACTATCGAAGCGTGAAAGATGTAGAAATTGTAGACGAAATATAGACTGAAGTGTAAATTCACCATCCACAATAGCAGCTGTAACTAACAGTAGAACATTATTAGAAGCTTTTTCACCCACAGCAGCTAGGAGGGCATCTTTCTGCGATCTGTCACTCTTAACGGCCTTTTCTTGAGTAGCTAAACACTTATTGTACTCGTCAATAATCTGTTGGTACTTTGTTGTGTCTTTAGCGTCCTTCCTATGAATTATTCCAGCTTCGTCATTTTTGACAATTTGGTCAAAAATGAAGATGGGTTCTGTTAAACTGGTTCCTGAGAAGAATGTCTGATGACTTTTTATTTCCCCGAGTAGTTCTGCTTTGGCTTAGCTACCCGAGAATGTGGATAGGTTAGACGGTTTAGGAAGCATGGCTGGCACTTGCTGTGATACCTGAGGTTCCAGTGCTATGAAGACTTCCCGTTAAGGTCTTCTCGCTGGAGGCCAAAAGTAATTCTCAAAGTCGGAAATTAGGGACCCCGTATCTTTTATCAGAAAGACTGGATGTAGGTTAAACTATTGAAGGGTAAGGAACAATTCGTCCTCATCTTAGCTGATCGCCATATTGACTTGTCTCTAGACAGCTGTGGTGGTCATTATCGCCCAACAGTTCTAAACAAAAATACCCTTTGATACAGCAAAAAAAGGTCTGGGTTTCAAGAAATATAATTTTATTTTTTGTCCAAGAATACAGCTTTATTATAAAGATAAACGATTATCGTTATGTTTTAAAAATTATTTGGATAACGAAAATTTTGCCTATCAACCAAAATTAGCTTAATTGCTTAACAAAATTTTCTTTTGAAAATCGGGATCGGTGAATTTTTGGTATTGGGCCCATTTGCCAAACGTGCCACACGTGCTTGATGGCCGTTTGGCTTCAGTTCTTTAACGAGTTGGATTTTGCAAGCCCATAGACCACGATTCTTTCGCGACACTGATTCCTCCTCGATTGTCCCGCGTCATATGCTTCTCGGTCGTCCAGCTCTCTTTACTTCTTGTGTGAACTGATTCCACTTCATTGCTAGGCCTGCAACGCAATCGTTATCTTTTCGAAGCGCATGTCCAATCCATTGCCACTTTCGCCTTCTTATAATAGCGTCTATGGGTTCCTGACCTGTCCTCCTATGAAGGACCTCATTAGATTTCCAGTTTGGCCAGAAAATCCTTGGGATCAATTCACGAAGGTTTGTAGCCTCTTTGTAATGGCTAAAGTTACCTTCCAGGTGCTGCACCCCTAAAAGAAGTACAGATTCTACATTTTGGCGAAACAGTCGTAGCTTTGTTTTTAAGCTGATAGAGTTATTCCTTCAAATTTTCGACAACATACCGAACGCCGCTTTTGCTTTGCCGATGCAGCAGATGACGTCTTCGATTGAGACGATACTTCCAAGGTATTTAAAGCTCTCCACTTTTTCCACCGGTTGTGAGGAAATATGGGTGGTCGGGTTCCGAGGCTGATCATTTTTATTTTACTTAGTTAAGATGGCGCTACAGTCCATGGCGGACCTGATCCTCAACCAACATGCGTCTCTAGCCAGCTCGGTCGCCTGCTAACTGTCTCCAGCTTTGCACGCCAAGTTGGTTGAGGTATTCACCCACCTGCATGCGCCACCTGAGTCGCGGTCTTCCTTTACTCCGCCGTCCCTCGGAATTAGATTAGAAGACCTTCCGGGCTGGGCGTTGATGTCCATCCGCTCTACATGACCTAGCCTTCTAAGCCGTTGGACTTTAATTCTGCTTACTAGGTCAGTGTCACTGTACAACCCGTACAGTACGTCGTAATATCTTCTTCTCCATTCTCCATCTATGCGTACGGGACCAAAAATCACCCGAAGTATTTTTCTCTCGAAACATCCTGAAAGCGTTTTTCATCTTTCTTTGACAGGGTCCAGGCCTCAGCGCCATAAATGAGAACCGGGATGATGAGTGTCTTATAGATGGTGATTTTAGATGCTCGAGACAGGACTTTACTTCTCAATTGCCTACTAAGTCCAAAAAGCAGCGATTTGCAAGAGTTATTCTTCGTTTGATTTCAGCGCTGGTGTCGTTGTCTGCATTAATAGCGGTGCCTAGGTAGACAAAGTCCTTAACTACCTCAAAGTATAGCTGTCCATGGTGAGGTTTTGTCCAAGACGTCGTTGTTCAGTGTCCTTTTTTGATGACAGCATATACTTGGTCTGGCCCTCATTGACCACTGAACCCATCTTCTTCGCTTCCGTCGCAATGCTCAAAAACGCTCCACTGACATCACGCTTCGATCTTCCACTTATGTCAATATCATCTGCGTTTCCGAGTAATTGGATGGACCTTTGGAAGATTGTGCCTCTAGGGTCGCATGACAGTGCTACGCCTTGTCTAAAAACTTTTTTTACATCAAATGCATCGGTAGGATCTTTTCCGACCTTCTGCATAAACGGATAAGTTTGACAGGGATGCCAGAACTAGACATTGCTCTGTAGAGCTCTTCCCTATAGATGCCGTCATACGCAGCTTTAAAATTGATAAAGAGATGGTGGGTATCGATTTAAAGTTCCTTGTTTTTTTGCAAAATCATTTTTATTTTGCCGGAATTAATTTTCAGCCCCACAACTTCTGCTTTTCTCTCCACCTTTGTTGTCATTTGATCTAGACTCTCCATGATCCTATGACAGAGTAAGCATGCATCGTCTGCCTTATCCAAGTGCCTTAAATAGGATGTCAAAGTTCAATAGATCCCTCCTACCTGACAAAGCTGCAATATTGGCGACAGAATACAGCCTTGTCCGACTCCGCTATGAATTTCAAAATCGTCTGACAACCTAGAATCGTACAGAACGTAGCAATTAGATCCATAATTATGTTGCTTTCATAATAGTAATTAGTTTTTGTGGAATGGCTCTCCTCCGAAAAGCTAACCAGATGTAGTCCCCGTTGACGCTATCAAAGGCCTTCTCGAAGTCGACCCTTATCTATCTTAATTCTTTGAAGTTTATTGGTGAATTACTTCTGTAAATTTTTTGTAAAATTTTATAGGAAAACGTTAAATAACTTGACACTTTGAACTCACTGCCGGCCATAAGCAAGCTTCATTAACTTTTAAAGCTTTATGTAATTAAATTCATTAAATTTGTGTGTCCAATTTTTGTAAAAACTCGATTAAAATTTTAAATTAAAATTTCCTTGATAAACACAATTTTCGTGACTATCAAATTACAATTTTTCAGCGCCCATAATTGTTGTCCACCCTCAGTATCAAAAGAAGAGAAGAAGCTTGAAGCAGAAGAAAACCTCAAAAAATTATCAATTTCATTTCACGTGATGCATGATGCATTTTATGAGATATGCCTGCAAAATAACACAATCAACACTTTGTAATATTGCACATTTAAGAAGTTGTCAGCTTTGAATACAAAAATATGACTTTCCTACAAACATACGAAAAAAATACAAAATTTAGTCATCATGAAGTTTACTCATGTTTTTTCCTTAAGAGTTGCACGTTCATGAGTTTAAGTTATGACAGCGCATAGACAACTGATTTCCGTTTAAGATACACTAAAAGATCGTGTGATCCGCTGTCAGAGGTTAAAAGATTTAAGACCATTTCATATAGCAGCATGGATGATAAAAACAGCCATGATAATTGCACATAAGCAGCAAACATCCCTCTTTAAAGTACCAATCTATAGAAGTATAGATACGTAGATACATTTACTGTAAAGTGTACATAACTATAATATGTGAGATAAAAATGAAATGACATTTGCATTTATAAGGTTGATTATTATTTTCTTTGGATTTTATAATAATTATTATATTGTTCGATTTAGTCATGAATGCAGCTGTACTCGTAGTCGTATATTGTAATTGATAGAAATTAGTCAATATTACGATACAGTAATTATGAATAATTATATGAGAATAATTTGATTTATTATTGTGTCATTTAAACTTATTAGACATGATTTTTTGAGAAGTTTTGTATTATTATGAATGTAAATAATTTTCAATTTGTATTTGCATATTTGTTTTTAATTAATTCCTGGCAATACCAATTTTGAAATTTAACTAACATTTTCTCCCACGAAATCGATTAAAACGATTAAAACTTAAGCTGGCGCTACAGTCCTATGTCAACTAGAATCTAAAGCCACACTGATCACGACCTATCAGGTTATTGACGATAGGCTTTAGAAGTTCATATATAACGACAAAAGAAGAAGAAGAATTTTTAAGCGATGTTAAGGAGGGGGGTTCCTCTAAGTTTGGGCAGTTAAGAGGGTCCTTTTTTTAGTATCGGGAAAAGAGCGAATTTTCTTTCGGTGTACTCCCATACTGTTTTAAGCAGGAGGCCAGCTGTATTGACACTAAGTGAAACACAAGTTGGTGAGTATTCCGATCCGACTGAATTCTTTATTCAAGGGAACAACTTAGTGCCATTAATCTTTTCCTACCATGGCCTTGCCATATACACTAGGAATGATGTTGTTTACCAGCCACAGTATGGTCTCAGCACCAATTCTATCTTCTATCTATCTATCTATCAATCTATCTATCTATCTCCTCTAGGCGCATCTCACTATTAAGTCATATCAGCAAATGTCTCGTGTCAAAACTCTCCAGTTAAAGGAAGAGCTCCTAAGAGGACCGTTTTGCAATACGAGAAAGCCAACTAGAATGGTCTCAATAATTATTTTATGATCTTTAAATGGTTAATATGCTTCGTTGATCGTGACGTTGATGCCAGCGCTGATATGATCACAAGTTTGATTCTCTTGGGAATTACAACTTTTATCCCGAATAGGGCTAAAAGCATGAGGAAAACGCATGATTCAATGTGAGCTGTAAAGAGGTTATCAGGGCCAAGAAGGTTTCCGTTGTTTTAAGGCTAATCCAACTGAGTAAAATCGGAATAAGTTCAAGCAAGCCAAGAAGGCCTGCAACACCCAAGTTCGACGGACCAAATTTCTACATGACCAAAAATACTGCAGTGTCCCAAAGGCAGTACAAATTTTTGGTCATTTGTTAAAAACATGAGGAATTCTTCCAAGGTTCCATTGCTCGTTTGACACTCCTTTTGTTAGCACTTTGGAGAAAGCTAATCTCTTTGCTAGGCAGCCCGCCGCCAATTCTCCGCTGTCAGTCAGTGTTATGATTCCTCCTGTACTTAAGTGAGCTAGTGATTCTGTGAGTCCTTAAAGATTTTAACATACATAAATCCGCTTTTGCCAAGAATTGACAAATCCTTCAAGAGTAATTCTTGTCATGAAAAAAGTGCTTTTTCAAATTAGCCGTTCGGATTCGGCCTAAAATTGTAGGTCCCTTCCTTTCCTGACAAAAATTCTCGCGCACAGGAATGGTTGAGAGCTGTAAGTCGCTAGGCCTTGGTTCCCATCAGACTGTTGCGCCACCCAATTTAATTTTTAAATTCGCTTTTCCGAATAGTTTCCCCGCTATTCTTCTGATTAAGTGTCCTTTAACGCTAGCAAAACTAATGCGTAAGCTTTTTCATCTATCAGGTCTCGTTCCCAGAGGCCCATCTCCAAAAAAGGCGAATCATCCTCACCTCCTAATTGCACCTACATCCCTTCTTTACAAAGTCATTGAAACGTCGATTTATTATCAGTTCAAGAAATATCTCGAAGATCGAAAGCTTCTTATAAACCGACAATAAGGCTTTCGTAGCAATATTGCCACTTATGATCTCATGGTTCTTCTCACCGAACATTCTTTACATCGCTTTAGAACATTCCGGACATTCAATACATCGCTTTGGAGAAAGTACGATGTTGCACTTGATATTTTAAAAGCATTTGATAGGGTTTGGCATCAGGCTCTCTTATCGAAAATGCGTGCTTTCGGTTTTCATGAATCTCTCCTTCATTGGATTAATAATTACCTTTTGAATCGTTCAATATAAGTAGTATTGGATGGTTTCAAGTCTAATAAACCACAAAATAAATGCTGGTGTGCCGCAGGGCTCTGTTCTATCTTCAACACTCTTTCTCATTTTGTATTAATGATCTCTTGTCTGCAACTTCTAATCCAATACATTTTTTCGCTGACGAGAGTATTCTTAGCTTTTCATACTCGTTTTCAGACTCACATCCCTCTTCTTCGGATGTGGAACTGCAACGACAAAATATGACAAGCTCATTAAATTCCGATCTTAACAGCATTGTTCAATGGGGATTAAAAAAACCGCGTGGAAATTAATGCTTCGAAAACCCAATGCTGTTTTGTATTGTACCTTTTGCCATTATCCATGGGTGGCACTTGCTTCGAGGAGACTGAACACCTTTTGTGGAACGATTACGTACGCGATGTTGCCAAAAATGCCGCTAGATGTTTGGGTTTTTTAAGGCGACCCAAGAAGTTTTTCTCCCCCTCTTAAAAAAATATAACAAAGAAATATCGGTATTTAACGTAGAAGTTTATATTGAAGAAATATTAAGTGTGAGATCTTGACATTCCAGCTGGGTTTTTAGGATGAGGCAGCTTTAATCCAATCTCATTTTTCAATCTTAAGGATATGTCTTCAATATGAGGTTCTACAAACACCCTCGATGAAGTATCCAATCTGCGAAGAAAGTTAAAAAGTTGAAAATTGAGTCCCTTAAATGATCAATTATTTCGCAATAGGTTTTTTTTCTTAAAATTTTCATTAAATTCAACTTAAACGAAATCTCCCACATTTAATGATTCGTCAGAAGAAAAATCGTTTTCTGGAATCTGCCAAGCAGTCTCAGAACTACTTGAGAAATGAAAAAATGCGCCATATGACTGAAATGACTCAGCGTCTTCTTCTTCTTTCTCTGTTGGCTTAATTTGTTCTTGTTAATAGATTGCTCTTTACGTTTTAAACGTTTCGACAGAAACTTCACAACTCTTTTTACTGCCTTTTATTATCCTCTGCTTGTTGTTTTTCTGCGGAGCTTGTCAAAATCCGAGAACATCCGCTCCTCGAACTTGAGTTTGCTGCTTTGAAACGTTGAATTGTATCATTTCAGGTGATTGAGTACTTGGAAGTTCTATTAATGGAATCTCTACTGGTTCCAATGATTGAGCGGAGACAAAAATTTCACCGGTTTCATTTTCTAATGAAAATCTTCCTCTTGGAAATTTGGTAAATATTCGAGTTGTTCTGGAGATATTTTCCGCTGAAAACTCTCTTTGAAATGGCTGACTTGTCAATTTGGCGATGTCATAAACTGTTATCTGTTATTTGAACATACAAAATTGTTAAATGGAATTCGGCAGAACCTTTTGAAAGGCCCAAACACAGAAACATTGTGCGGTTGACGGCAGTGTGAAGTATGAGGAGGAAATGATGACAAGCAAATACCGTTATGTCCGCAAAATGTAATGCTTTCCAATCTACAATGGAATGAGATGTTGTCCAACAACAGCAGAATGTTTTTTTTTTTTTAAGAAGTTCGAATTTCTTTGAATATGTTCGAGGACATCTACAAACAGCTCTGATATCATCCTTCCACTCTTTAAAACTAGACCTAAGGAACCAGCTAAGCATGCGCCCTAAAAGCGATCTGCGTATCGCATCTTAGAAAAACATATATTGGTGAAAGATGATTCCCAAAGGCACTAACTTCGACTATTGTAACCAAAATTCCGGGTTCAGCCGACGAAACTTGGCAAACTGATCTCTGATCTCTTTGAGCCAAACCCTTAAACTTTGAATTTAATACATTGAATATATGACTGTTAAGTTCAGGAGGCATTTAAATATACTTTTGGAGTCTCCATCACAGTTGTAAGTCCGGATTCTATTTTTTTTGCTGGTTTATATTTAAAATTTCGGAAGATGGCGAATGTGTCCTTGCAGTGACGAATGATCCCTTTTTAAGAATGACGAATGTAATTTGTTGCCCCAATAACAATTTTTTATAAAATAATAATCAACAATGTGATCAGATTTAGACATTTATATTGAAAGCTCAATATTTAAATCATCTACTCTTAAACTATCACTTTTAACTTACAATTCAAAATATAAAAAAAACACTTACTTACCTTAACCCAGAAATAACAGAAGAGAGCTGAAAAAACAACTATCACTTTTAGCATTCTGCAAAAGCTGCCGAAATCTGTCAAATTGGAATGTATGGTAATAAACAACCTAAAGAAAAGATTTTTGGTACAAATTTGGGTGTACACAGAAGAGTTCGTGGTGAAAACTGCAATGCCGAAAGTACCCCAAAGACGAATGTACCCCAGTTTATGGTATTCAAGTAGTTTTCAAAAAAGTTCGTACTTGACCATGTTTAATCTCCCTTAGATTTTGATGATCTTGTCCAAAAAATTAGGGCTTTTAATGAAGCCTTACGGACGTTAAATTGAAGCTCTTCACCAAAATTCAGCTTTGTCGGGAATCTGTTTTCAAGTTTTCAAGTAAAAGAAATACAAATCTTTCAAAAATCATCCTTAGTTATTGCATTTTTCATTTAAAATGCAGAAATCAATTTACAGAGCTGTTTGATAAGTCGCCGGCCGTTCGTCGTGTTATCGTGTTCATTAAAATAAGTTCCGACAAAGGAATTATGTATTTATGACATTTAAAAAATAGGAAACCCAAATTAACATTATAATTAACTATGCGTTACAAATCGTTCAACTCGTTCCTAAAACATAATGTTTGACATGCAAAACATATAAGAGAATACTTCAATCTATGAAATACGTGAGGACGTATATTTGCTGACACTTTTAACACCGCCAATAACTTCCGTGCACGCGTAGATATTAAAAGCAAAGCACTATACAAATAATGATTCTTCAACTGCAACGTTTCTCTACCATTTTGTCCACGTTCTACGCAGTACGCAACGCGTCATTCGTGCGTACATGGACATGTACTGAACATGCCACCCTAGAATATAATTAATTGTTATAGGGAACGATAGTAAAGTAAGGTTTTCTTTAATAGCTTAAGTTTCAATTTACATTTTTGAATTTTTTAAAAACTGTTTTAAATGAAAAATAATTTTAAACTTCTCTTGAATTTGATGCTTCTTCTGATACTCGCACTGAAATCGTTATTTCGGGCGATTTCAATGTGCACAATATAGTTCTTGACTTTTACATATGTGATTCTGGCTCCACTGCAGATCACAAATTTTAATCTTTTGGGAATAAGAACTTTCATCCAAAATAGGGTTAAAAGCTTCAGCGCCAAAAATAAACAAGGCTATCATGCTTAAGGAAGTAAATTTCGGTTGGCCTCCAACGCCCTAAATTTAAAATATTTGGTCATTCCAAACATTAAATAAAAAAAAATATTGCAATGTCCCAAAGGCAGTATGACCAATTTCTGACGCTTAATCTATTTTCTGTAAACACATCTGAGCCTACACATTTCCCTAATAATGGTAATCCTTCATTGTTGGATCTTTTTGTAGTATGTGATCGAAATAAAGTTATTCACTACGATCAACTATCTGCTCCAGGTTTTTCAAAACACGACCTTATTTTCTTAGTTTATGATTTCCACGTTGAAAGACATAGGCAAAACCATACCATCGAATACAGGGATTTCCGTAATTTGAACTACGCCGCCTTGGAACAAAATCTTAATACTATAAGTTGGAACTCTTTGTTATATATATCTTCGCCCTCTATGCAGGTAGAATTTTTTACTAAAAAAATTAATGAACTTTATTATAGTCATGTGCCCCTAAGAGCTAAAACTTTCAGTCCAAATAGAAAACCGTGGATAACGAGAAGTATTCTCTCTCTCATTAAAAAAAGAGATTTATTCTTCAAACGCTGGAAATTATTTCGCATTGACAGTTTTTATGTTAATTATTCCAAACTGCGAAACAAAATTGTTCGGGAGATACGCAAGGCCAAAGCTCAGACATATTCAACACGTTTCAATGCCGTATTGGGAAGCAAAGAGATTTGGAAGAATCTGAAAAACATAGGAATTGGTAAATTTGATAACAAATCTACAGATTTGCTTGACATAAATGCCCTAAACTTATCTTTCGTCTCAAGCACGACAGGCACCTCGCATTTTCCAGATCGGGTTAATTCATCGGAGAATAATTTATCAAATGCTGGGCCTAATACACCCCTTTTCGACTTCTCTCCCATTACCCCGTTTCCCCATTCATCACATTCATTTTTAACTCCATTTTAAGAACACGTGAGTTTCCTTCTCTATGGAAAAAAGCAAAGGTTATTCCTATACCAAAAAATTCCAAAGGAAATGAGTTTAGACCTATATCTATATTGCCTTTCTTGTCGAAAGTTTTTGAGAGAATACTTCAAAAGCAAATAAACGAGTTTCTATCACGGTTTGACTTATTGACCTCAAGACAATCTGGCTTTCGAAAGAAAAATAGCTGCATGACTTCCTTATGGACAAATTTACTTTCCTAATTCTTCTCGATTTCTCTAAGGCCTTCGATATGGTAAATCACAACATTCTTTGCCTTAAGCTCTCAAATTATTTAAATTTTTCCTCTTCTGCAGTCGATCTATTGTTTTTCACAGAACGTGAACAGACGGTTGAACATAATCAACAAAAATCGATCTTATTACCTGTTGCGAATGGTGTTCCACAAGGGTCAATACTAGGCCCCTTGTTCTTTTCAATGTATGTGAACGAGTTGCCTAGTATTGTAAAAAATTGTTCCATTCGCATGTATGCCGACGACACTCAGCTCTACCTAAGTTGTCCCTTAGGGATGATTGAACACTACGTTGCATGTATTAAAGAAGATTTAAAAAGAATCGATCAATGGTCAATTGAAAATTGCTTGCTACTTAACCCGATAAAATCGAAATGCATCGTCATCGCTAGGAATAAGATGGATGTGTCATATTTTCCTCAAGTTGCTCTCAAATAAAATGCCATCATGTATGTCGACAAAGCTGTAAACCTCGGTGTTTTGTTCAATATGACCCTGACTTGGGAGGACCATATCAATAGAACTGTTTGTAAGTGTTATAGTGTCCTTCGTATGCTTTGGCCATCTCAATATTTAATTCCAATAAAAATCAGAGTTCTTTTAATAAAAACGTTGTTTCTGCCTTTAATCACTTACGGTTGCGAAATTTTCTGCAAACTTGACTTCGAAAGCAAAAGAAAACTTAGTGTCGTCTTTAACTGTGCTGTTCGTTATGTTTATGGACTTAGACGTTTTGATCGAATATCCAATTACGTGATTTAATTTCTCGGAATGACATTTACAAATTTTCTCAAATAACGAACTTTAACTTTTTTCTCTGAACCCGACAACCTGAATACCTTTATAATGAGTAAGATTCCTAAACTCAAATCGTTCCGCTCAAGTTTTGGTCCTGCGTTTTTGTTGTGCGACATCTGAACGCCAGTTTTTTGTAAACTCCTCACGAATGTAGAATTCGTTACCACGTGAAATAAGAAGTTTAAATTGCGCAAAGAAATTAAAAAATGAATTAAAACTGTACCTTAGCAATTAATTACAATTAAAACAATTAATAATACATTTTTTAAATTCATCTTTTTATAAAATTGTATAAGTACCTATTCTTATTGATATTTTTGTTATTATTATTCTCTTTCTTTCTTTTTTTAATTTGATGTTTTAACATTTTAACTTATATTTATTGTGATACAAAATGCCGTAGCTGCTGTACACTTTAAAGCTTTATTATAAATAAGAATTTATGTTCTTACAATATTAGCTAATCATGATTAATAAAATACTAAAAAAAACACTAAAAATGCTTGGTCGTTCGTGAAATACGGTTCTTACGCTTGTTGTCAATTGTTAGCTCTATAAGAAAGCTAATCTCTGTCACGCTCCCAGAGAATGTTATGACTCCGCCTGTACTTGAAAGCTTAAATGATTTTATGGGACCAATCTCGTTTCATCTTAAAAGATCTGACACACACATAATTCCTCAGGCCCGGAAAGGTATCCCCGTTGTTTTTCTAAAGAAGTGATCTTCAACACTGGAAAAACAACTACGTAAGCTTTTTTTTATCCATCCTACTCTCTAGCTCTCGTTCCGAGTGGATGAAAAACGGCATTTAACCGAAGGCTTCTAAACGACCGACAGTAAGGCTTTCGTATCAATAGGTCCAATGGTGATCTCATCTTTCTTCTGAACATTTGAACAAGTATTTACATCGTTTGGAAGAAAATAAGCATTATCAAAACCTTTTTTTGGCGAATCTCTCCTTGATTAGATTAGAGAGAAACCACAAAATAAATGTTGGTGTTCCCCAGGGTTCTGTTTTTTCTCCGAAACTTTTTATCATTTTGATTAATAATCTCCTGTCTGAAACTTCTAATCCTGCTTCGCTGACAATATCGCCCTTTTTGTTTTATATTGTGCGCGCACTAAAGGGTTTATGAATACCCTTATAATGATTAAACACAGTACGAGCAATTAGGAAAGAAGGACAGGATTACAAAGGAAAAACCTGCACATCGTAATGAGTGGGAAATATTGAGCCTGGTAAAGTATTCCACATTCTTGTGGTGCGGAATCTCTTTACTTAACAGTACGTCCGAAATTGCGCTCAAGGGCAAACTGATGGGCATTGCTAGCAGTACGGGTATTACGGTTGAATTGTTTAAGGGGAAGAATGCAACTGGCTATTTCAATAGAGCACTGTTAAAAAAAATAACGATAAAACAATGTCAAGCATGAGACGTTGTGGCGGCGTTGTTCAAGAGAAGCAAATGTCTCGGTAAGATAATTATCCTTCGTTTTTAAATTCTCAACCTTGCTCTTTGCATGTGGATCTCAAAGGGCAATGTATATTAACCTCATTAAATTCAGGACCAAGTGGGAATTGTTAAATGAATAATCAAAAATGGAGCTAAATTGAATGCGTCAAAAACTTTTTACTGTCTACTGTCATTAAAACATAATTTACCGTCTTTTCCATTTTTCATTAGTGACACTTGGTATCAAGGAAACAGATTTCCCCGAAATTCTCGGTATGTGTATCTCCAACCATCTCTAGGCTGGTATTTCTGCAACTACCTTAAGTTTCTTGAAGTACTGGACGTACGAGGGGCGTTCAATATATTCTCGGTATCGATATGAAGGAAAATGCGAATTCAATTTAAATTGTTTTTATTTTTCAATATAATCTCCCCTAACATCGATGCATTTGTTACATCTTGAGATAAGCTTTTTTAAACCCTCAAAAAAATAAGTTTTCTCTTTCCCTGCAAAATTCCCATTTATTGCCGACTTGAGTTCTTCATCATCCGAAAATCTTTTTCCACGAAGACATTTTTTCAAATCCGGAAACAGGAAGTAATCACTAGGGGCAAGGTCTGGACTATAGGGTGGATGCTGAATTTCTTCAAAACCACAATCTCGCACAGCAGCCTTGGAAACTCGCGCTGTGTAAACGAGCGTTGTCATGAAGAAGCAACACACCCGCTGCGAGTTTACCCCGTCTTTTCTTTTTAATTTCCTCCCGCAAATTATGCAAAGTGGAAGCGTAGGATTTGGCGTTGATGGTTTCACCTTTTTTTTTGTACTCAATGAATAAGATTCCCTTTGAGTTCCAAAAAACTGTGGCCATGAGCTTCCCGGCAGACGGAGTGACTTTGAACTTCTTCGGGGGGTCTGTTCCTTTTTTATTCCACTGCATGGACTCTTGTTTGCTTTCAGGGTCATAGTGGTGAACCCATGTTTCGTCCCCAGTAACATTCCGATGCATAACACCGTCCGCGTTCTCACTACACATCTCCAAAAGCTCTCTACAGCATGCGATTCTCACTTTTTTCTGAGGCGCTGTGAGCATTCGTGGCACCCACCTTGCACTGACCTTTGAAAGGTTAAGATGGTCATGAAGGATGGTGTGAATGGTACCAGTCGAAAGCTTGGTGATCTCTGCCATCATTTTCACCTTTATTCGGGCATCCTTGAGAACAAGTTTTTCGACTTCTTTGATGCTTTCTCCCGTACGAGCACTAGCCGGGGCGCCGGAGCGGGGGTCGTCTTCAATGCTCTCTCTGCCTCTCTTGAACTCACTTGACCACTTTTGCACAGTTGAAAATGAAGGTGCGGAACCCTGGTAAACTGCCACCATTTCTTCATGAATAGTTTTTTGACTTTTTCCTCGCTTAGTGAGAAATTTAATTACAGCGCGATGCTCAATTTTCACCATCATCGTCTCAGTTGCCATTATGATTCTGTTTAAATAGAGATTTAACGGTAAATAATAATCACATTTTACATGAATGCACTAAAATAATAGTATTACTTGATAAATAAGCTCGTAGAACATTCAAATTGATTGTTTATCATATTATTGTTGAATCGTTTCGGTCGTAAAGTTTCTTGTCTAACTTTTTCTCCCTTTCCTCATGCTCACAAAGTGTCTTGGCATAATAAATATATAAGTGCCTCTCAACCATTTCTGTATGCGAGTAATGTTGTCAGGAGTGGAGGGGACCTACAGTTTTAAGCTAAATGCGAACGGCTGATTTGAGAAAGCACTTTTCTTGAGAAGAATTACGCTTGGAGGATATGTCAATTCCTCGCAAGAGGCAGTAACCGTGAAAAGAAACTTTAGATGGCACAGACAGGGATTGTACCCCAGACTTCTGGCATGACAGTACTACTCACTAACCATCACGCTAAGAGTACTACGGGTCTTAACAGAATAAGGGTATCTAAATTCCTTGAGTTTTTTTTGGTATCAAAAGAGTATGTTTTTGTCCAGTGTTTTAAAGTAATTTTTAAAACAACCTCAAAGCCTATTGAAACCCGTCAATCATGTTACCCCATCGAAACTTAAATTCCTACGTAAATATATACAAAAATAGGGAATTCAAAGGAAATGAATTAAATTTGTATAAAGTATAATTGAAAATGAAGTAAAATTCCATAAAAAGTATCTGACTGAAAAAACGTATAAGGAAAAACAATATAAACATTTAATAAGACAAAATTCGGACTTAGAAGACCATTCCCAATACTGATTTGAGATTTCTCATTCATATTCTGCTGCTGACTTTAAGTACCTATTTTCTTTTTATTAGTAAAATTATTTTTCATTATCTCGTGAATATATATCTTATATTTTTTTTTGAGGATATGCGATGGTAATGCTTTTATTTTATGTATATCATTAAATAAATATTGTCGTTTCAAAAAAGAATTCCACGCACACATTTTATGGATATATTTGTATCTATTATTATGGACAAAGACTAAATTTATACTATTACATGAGTGCGAATTTAATAATTTTAGACATTTTGTTTAACTGCTCTTTAAATACATATTTATACAAAGTTTTAATGAATTTCAAATCCAGGCAATGTCACGTAAGGCACATAAAGTTGTTCATAATGAAATACCAAAATTATATTTTTCCAGTTTGAAATGCTATTGGTCATCAAATGCAAATAATTTTGTGCTAACAGAAATACAGTATAAATATATTTCTGGAATTTTAACTGTATGTAAGAAATAAGGAAATGATAATAAATAAATTTAAAAGCCGCTTTGCTACAAAAACAACATACAATTTTTTTGAACTTGCTAAAAATGACACAACAACATTTTTTAGCACAAATAAATGATCAATATCCAGATCTAAGACCAGCTTGAATCTCACTTAAGGGATTTTTCGACATTATCTAGACTTTAAGTAGCTTCTGGAGTGAACACTTTAAATGTGGCATTGAGGAAGCAAATACTTCTAGAGTTAGATGGGTCATGACTTCTACCTTATTTAAGTATCGACAAATATGCGCTTCGTCAAACTGATCTGGGAAAATTTTATCTATACAAACTTGGTTCATCAACACAGTCAGCTTTTGGAAATTGTAATTCGTCCCGTACTTATAAAATTCAACTGGTATTCCATCGATTTGCTTCCAAATATAAGTTTTTTACAGTGTTATTAATGGTTTTGCGAAAAAGTTTAGACTATGCATGAGACACATCTCTTGCTTTCTGGCTACAAAAAATTGTGACTTAAAAAAAAACTGCTAACAGGGTGTTTCAGTAATATAAGAAAATAAGAAGTTTTAACAAAGGTGATAAAAATAACGGTATTTTAATATGGAATTGTTAAAATCAATTTTTTAGGTCATCTGAATGAATTCAAACAGTAGAGCAAAAATAAAAAAGACCAATTTGAGTGACACAGTGGGAAAAAGTATGTTTTTTTTTAAATTGTATGGTATTTTTTTTATTTTCCAGTATTCAAACAGTGGAAAAAGAAATAAAGACAAAACAAATTAATGTATAAACATTAAATTTCTTGAAAACTATCATCTATGTCCCAAGAAATGTGTAATAAACTCATCATTTCTGAAGAGTATCCTTCTTTCATATCTTTTTATTTTCTTACATGCCTTAAGGAAGAAATAAGTGGATCCGAAGAGGTTGCAAGCATGTTTAATATGTCCTCATTCTACAGGATGCTTGCAACTTTACACGTATTCTGATATCGATATATCTTGTAGTCTTTATTTTTGCATTCCTGGGCTTCTATTGACAGTTCTCCAGATGGTAGTGATTGATATTCAATGATATTTTGACTATGAACCAATATTTTCTGTAGAGTAGGTGTGAGTAGTTTTTCAGGATACTTTTGTTTTAAAAGCTTTGCCGTTTTCTATAATAATCCCCAAATTTAACTGCATTCTCTACTTCCTTGCAATTCAAAACTTTCAATATTACTTTGACTCCATTGACTCCCAGTTATTCTCGTGGTTGCATCTGATTGTTCAAAAAATCTTCTTGCAGTGTTTCCATCAATAGTATTTCCAAATGCTTGCTTTAGCTTATCCACAACAAGGCTAAGTTCATCGCGAAACGCCTCTATTGTTTTCTTTATCTCTCCTTGGTCCCAATCGGTTCATCAGTACCTTCTCCTTCTTGTCGAAGAGTATACGCAAATAAATTTCATGCATCTGATTCTAGCGTGCAGTGTAGA